>NC_133656.1:3691873-3991873 GCF_009905375.1 Apium graveolens | reverse complement strand
CTACTTTATTACAAACCAAATTCAAAATCTTACAAAATCTCTTTATTACAAACCATTGTCTAACCAGTTTTATACTAATTTCATCTTTTATTCAAACACACACACTAACTATCTACACTCCCCCTGTTCGGGCAACTCAAAGATTTCTTCCTGGATTAGGATCAACACCTTGGGTATGAGAGGATCCCGAGGCTTGACCCGCTTCTTTACCACTCGAGTCCTGATGGGTTTCATATTCCTTCTTAACTGAAAACAATAAGGTAAATAGCAATAAAAAGGGGTGAGCCCGGAATTGCTCAACAAGTCTACAAAATATAAACAGTGTTTAAGCAGTTTAAGTGAAATGGTAACCTGGGTATATCTGCAAAGATATAACCCCGCAAGAGTAGAAAGAAGGCCATTACCGGTGAGTACAAATGAACTAAACCTGACACAAGTTCGCATCTATACCCTGCTGATCAGCCAGGATACAGTGCAGATCTATATCCCACTATATAAATCCCGTCGAGCACCCAGGCACTACGGCCCATCTCAAGGATCCGGTTATGTCCCGGTCCTTAGGATTAAGTAAACTTAATCCCCAAAAGTATCACTATCCAGTCCATGGAGTAGCAACCGGAACAATCAGTATGCTTTGATATATTCTAATCACCAGAATATATCAATATTTATGAGTAACAATTGGAATATGAACAATGAATTCAAATGAAAAGGAGAAATCAAGAATCGAAATGAAATATGAGCAAGAATCAAAAGAGTGCAAGCGTGATAAAAATCTGAAGAAATATCGCTATTCTGAAATTAGAATAGGGGGAAAACTTGCCTTTTGCGCGTCTCACTGCAAATATGTCACCTTCGTCTATCACCGACTCAACCTGCCTTGCTGGCTTAGCTTCTGTTACTGGTTTAGTTATTCCGCACTTCAATTGCGTCTTGAACTTACTTCACATCGTTCCTATTGTCTACCCATGCGCTTATGACTGATTCGTATATATTAGCAAGTAAGACTCGATTAACCACATAATACATATAAGAACATAAGCGCATAATCATTTTTATATTTAAAATAATTTTTAGAATCAAAATCGACTCGCTGATCGCTCAACTGATCATTATCTGACTCGTTTCCTATTTTTCGAAATTTTTCGGACTCGTCTCGGTACGCAAGTCAACTGATAATCAAACAAATAACAAAGTCAACTAATTTCTAGAAGAAATTAGGTTTTCATATTAGTTTTAATGAAAAGAATTCATTTTTCTCAGACAAAGGGCTTTCGTTTCGCTCGAATCGGACTAACAGTCTATTTAATATCAATTAAACACGTATAATTCAATTTAATATTCAATATAAATAATTATTACTAATTTTAAACCCTAAAATAATTTTTAAATAATTGTTTAAGAGAAAACAGAATTAAAAAAATGATTTTTCTATAATTTTTGGAATTAAAATGAATTTATTATGATTTATTAAAAATTATTTGATTAATTATCAAAATAATTAATCATTTTTAAATAATAAATTATTAATAAATAAATAATAAATAATTAATAAAATAATTAAATCTGATTTTTAGAAAATATTTTAGAATTATTTATAATTTACATCAATTAATTAAATAATTAATTAATCAATTTATAAAATAAATAAAACTGATTTTTAAAATTAATAAAAATAAAAAGTAAAATTAATTTCCAGAAACAATTGTCAGAAACCGATCCCTGACAATTTCATATCAAAACCGGGTTAACCAAATGGGTCAACCGGGTTACAATCCGGGTCATGAAGAACATGACCGGATTTTTCCAGAAACCGGCCACCGGAGCAGATTCCGGCGAGCCAATTTCAGGCCAAAAACAACACCGTTTGATGTGGTTTTTACCGGGTTTCAATTCCACATGACTGCAGCAACTCATCTCCGACAAAAACATACCAAAAACATCCCGTAATCTTCAACTCCGATCAAACCGACATCAACTCCGGCTAAAAATATGAAATCATTCATTTGTATATGAAACTCGATGATTTATAGTGCAAATCAAAGCTAAGAACACGTATAATCAAAGCCCTAACATATCAGGAACCAAATATTCACCAAAATCACGAAACTTTGTTTTGAAAATTAAGCATAAACCCTAATAATCGTGAATCACTATCCATGAATCGTTTGTTCAATTAAACACCATGAATCAACTGTAAATCATATCAGGAAGCTATATCAATCATCAAAACATCATAATAACCCTAGAATCAAAAAGTCCTAATTCGAACATAAACCCTAGAAATCAAAAATCAAAAATAACGAATTAAAACATGAAATTGATACTAGAAATGGAAAGAACGGATCAAGACCTTCAATTTCAGTACTTGAATAACTGGATTTGGTGCTGTAATCTGCTCGAAATCACCGATTGATTCTTCGACCCGACTTGGTTCTTCCCGACACGGTTTGCAGAGAATTTTAATTAATTTCTGATTTTTAATGATTAATTATAATTAATTAAATAAAAATTAGGCTATTTATAGTAGTAAAATTAATACTCCTAAATAAAATTAAGGCCCTAATTCTACATCTTTTAAAATTAATAAGCCCCTAATTTTATAATTTTTGAGTATTAAAATTTAATTTATAAATATTTTATATATGCAATATATATGCCAAAATTTCCCAAAAATTGTAAATAATGCAAAAATACAAAGAAATGGTATAAATAAAAGTCCTATAATTTTATAAAAATAAAGATGTGATTTTTGTGGGGTTTTTAACACCCAATGGGGCCAGAAAAAGTCATTTTTCGCAAAACGAGAAAATTTATGAAATACCTAGCTGTTCAGAATAATGCGATGGTAAAAGTCGTTTGATGAAAAATAAGGCCCATTGTTTTATTTGAAATACCAGCTTTAAAATCATGATTCGGGTCATAAAACGTTTGAAATGAAAGCTATAAATGAAAAATAAAATACGTGAAAAATATCTTAAAAATACCAGGACGACATAGAATGCACGTAACACATAACAATTAGGGTTTGACAGTTAATTTCACATAAATGAAACACTAACACACATAAGTTATTATAAATATGATATAATACAGACATAAATTTCCCAGACGTTACAATCACTGCCTCCAGCTTAGATTGTCGGGAATGGGTAGAGGGTTAAGATTAGATTTGAGAAATAAAGAAATAGAACGTCGAGAGGTTGAGTGCGACTAATTAGTAGATTTTAGCATGATTCGTGACGAGATTCAAGATTCTTATTTAGCAGTGCAATTTTCAGATAGCGGCGATGGCAGATTCCTTTATCTCAATATCATCTGATTATTCGGAGCATTCAGTCGAAAGACCGTCATCTGATCCGCGTCCTGCTCTTCCACCGTGTCAGCTATAATACCAGTCACGACGGTTGCACCATTTCAAGCTATTCCACTTCCTAGTGTGAGACCACCTATTCGAGGACCTCTACTTGCTGATTCTGACTCTATAGGACATTCAGTTGCGGGTGCATCTTTTTAGTTTACTTCACACCCATTCCCATACTATAGGTATGAGTCTCTTCTTTCAGAACGAGAAGCCCTGTTGGCACAGATCCAGGAGTTACAACATATTATAAGGACTATAGATGTTGACAGGATTATGAGGGAACTTCGGAATGAGATTCAAGTGACTCAGAGAGTACTTGAGGTAGACTTCATGGAGCTACTTGTGAGTATGCAACCCCAGATGCTCTTATGGGGTGGGCTAGAGAGGTATTGGTGGATTTGGAGAGGCTTGGTGGACCATAGTTTCCCTGAAGTTAGACGACGGGAATGATGTGATGGCTAATATATGTATAATATTGTGTAATACGTATTATCAGACTTTTGGTGGGTATATAAATAAATAAGACTTGCTGAATAATGGATAAACCTGTTGTACCTTTGCCTTTAATAAAACATTTCACGCTTGTACTACCAAACTTTTACATATATATCACTACCTTTCCTTTTCCAGGATTATCATTACTTTACTATACCTATTTTATAAACTCTTGCGGTAACATGTACCCTTTTTCCCCTAACTGTGTACATTCTGTAAAGAAGCATGCAATTTACTTAGTTCAACGATTAAAAATGTTTTCAAAAAGGGATATTCTGTTTTGCAAGAAAATATTTCATAAAAAGTATTTGATTTAAAGGCTAAATAAATTGTTTGATTCTTTACGGAAAATGCCTCTCAGAAGAAACAGCAGTTCCACCAACCAAAACGAAGAAACCAACAACAATAACAATAACACCCAAGACAACAATAACCAGAATGTTGATCCAGGTCCCCTAGACCCAACTGTAGCCCAGATTCTTCAGATCTTGGCTCAACAAACAGTCCACTTGACTCAACAACAACAGAGGCAGACTAATTCTCAGGTAACCTTTAAGACCTTTAAAGCGGTGAACCCACCAGAGTTTAAGGGTTCTGTAGATCCTATTGAGGCAAGAGTCTGGTTGAAGGAAATTGAGAAGGCATTTGCCTTAGTCAAGGTGAAAGAGGAACAGAAGACTGAGTTTGCAAGTTATTATTTGAAGAATGAAGCTACCTACTGGTGGGAAACTGTTAAGACATTGGAAGGTACTGATGATGTTGCATGGGATAGATTCAAGGAATTGTTCTTGGAGAAGTATTTCCCTCAGTTTGTTCAGGATCAAATGGAATTAAAATTTCTGGAGCTTAAGCAGGGGAATATGTCAGTGGCAGATTATGAAAGTAAGTTTGAGGAATTGTCGAGGTTTGTGCCATCATATATGGACACTGATAGGAAGAAGGCCAAGAGGTTTCAACAAGGTCTTAAGTCATGGATCCGTGCGAAGGTAGCCATATTTAAATTGGACACGTATGCGGCAGTTGTGCAAAAGCCTATGATTGCGGAGACAGAGAGTGAAATGTCTCAAAAGGAAAAGGAAAGTAAGAAAATGAAGTTTGAAGGGAATGAAGGATAGTCCTAGGCAGGGAAGTTTCCAAATTTCAATCAAAGGAAAGGCAAGTTCCAGCTCGAAAGAAATTTCAATAGACAAAATACAGGCAATGGAGGACAAGGTAACCGTCCAGCCACTGGGAACCAGCCAACCCAGCAGAGGCCAACTATACCAAATTGTCAAGTTTGTGGAAAGAAACATGGAGGAATTCACAACAAGTTGAATGTGGTCTGCTACAAATGCAACCAGAGGGGGCACTATTCAAGGGAATGTCGTAATTAGCCAACCAGAGAGAAAGCCAACAAAATCAGCCTACCAGCAATCAGGCAGGCAAGGTTTCAGCAATTGGATATACATGTTTCAAGTGCGGAAAGCCATGACACATAGAAAGGGATTGCAAGGCACCAGTTCCAGTCAATAATACACTGAGAATCATGGAAGCTACTCCAACAGTGAATGAACCTTCCAGAGCTAGAGTTTATGACATGTCTGTGAAAGATGTTATCATGGAGACTGATATTGTGGCAGGTACGCTTACTGTAAATTCTTTATGTGCTAAAGTGCTAGTAGATTCAGGAGCAACTCAATCATTTATTTCTCAAGATTTTGTTGATAAGCTGAATTGTCCAATTGAATTGTTAAGTGAGATTATGACGGTAGAATTAGCAAATCAGGAACGTGTATCTGTGAACCAAGTATGTAAGGATTGTGAGATTAAGATTTTTGGCAATAAGTTTGACGCTGATTTGATACCATTTAAGTTAGGAGAGTTTGACGTTATTTTAGGAATGGACTGGCTATCTAAGCATGATGCTCAGATAGACTGTTATAACAAGAAGGTAATCTTGAAGACGTCAGCCGAGAAAGCGGTAACGTTTAAAGGTCAGAAGCAAGCAAAGAAGTTCTTGACGATGATTCAAGCTAAGAAACTATTACGACAAGGATGCGAGCACTTCATTGCGTATGTGATAGACAGAAGTCAGGAGCCAGCAAAACTGGAAGTTTTTCATATGGTAAATGAATTTCCAGATGTGTTTTGATACGAATTAGCCAGGACTTCCTCCAGATAGAGAAATTGAGTTTACGATCGACTTAGCACCTGGAACGGAACCAGTATCTAAAGCCCCATACAGAATGGCGCCAGTTGAAATGAAGGAATTGGCTAAGCAATTGTAAGAACTATTGGAAAAAGGAGTGATTCGACCCAGTGTATCCCCATGGGGTGCACCGGTATTATTTGTTAAGAAAAAGGACGGAATCATGAGGTTATGCATCGACTATCGAGAACTCAATAAGCTTACAATCAAGAACAAGTATCCCTTACCTCGAATCGATGATTTGTTTGACCAACTGAAAGGAGCTAAGTATTTCTCTAAGATTGATTTGAGATCGGGATATCACCAATTAAAGATTAAACCTGAAGATATACCAAAGACAACTTTCAGAACAAGGTATGGTCATTATGAATTCTTAGTGATGTCTTTTGGATTAATCAATGCCCCAGCATCATTTATGGACTTGATGAACAGAATTTTCAAGGAATATTTGGACAAGTTTGTAATTGTGTTTATCGATGATATTTTGATCTATTCAAAATCAACGGAAGATTATGCGGAGCATCTAAGGATATCTTTGAAAATTTTAAGAAAGAAGAAGCTGTATGCCAAGTTTTCAAAGTGTGAATTTTGATTACAAGAAGTTCAATCCTTAGGACATGTGGTAAGTAATGAAGGAATCAAAGTAGACCCAGTAAAGATTGAGGCTGTTATGAATTGGGAAAGGCCAAGAAAACCAACAGAAGTGAGAAGTTTCTTAGGGCTGGCAGGATATTATCGAAGATTTGTTCAAGATTTCTCAAAGATTTTGACGCCTTTGGCGAAGCTTACTAGGAAAAGTGAGAAGTTCATATGGAACGAGAAGTGTGAAGAAAGTTTTCAGGAATTAAAGAAAATATTGATAACGACACCTGTTTTGTCACTTTCAGATGATCAAGGAAATTTCATAATCTATAGTGGTGCTTCTCATAAGGGATTAGGTTGTGTTTTGATGCAGCATGATAAAGTTATTGCATATGCGTCGAGACAACTGAAACCTCATGAGCAGAAGTATCCTACTCATGATTTGGAACTAGCAGCAATAGTATTCACCCTGAAGATTTGGAGACATTATCTATATGGAGAAAAATGTGAGATCTATACTGATCATAAAAGCTTAAAGTACATATTCACGCAAAAGGAACTTAACATGAGACAGAGAAGATGACTGGAGTTGATCAAGGACTATGATTTCACAATTAACTATCATCCAGGAAAAGTGAACGTAGTAGTAGACGCATTAAGCAGAAAGGAAATACTGAACGTGTTAACAGTACCAGAAGAATTATACAAGGAATTTCAAAAGTTGGAATTGGAAGTCAGGATTTGTAAGCCTAATGAAACAAAGATGTATAGTATGACTTTTCAGCCTGAATTGCTAGAGAAGATAAAGAAATATCAAAAGGAAATAATGGATCAGGATATCAATCATTTGGTTGGAGAAGAATTATGCACTCAGAAAGATGATCAAGGTATTCTCAGATTTTCTTCCAGAATTTGGATTCCACCAGTAATAGAATTGAAGAATGAAATTCTACAAGAAGCTCACAACTCAAGGTATTCAATCCATCCCGGATGTACCAAGATGTACAGAGATTTAAAGGAGAATTATTGGTGGCCAGACATGAAAAGAGAAATTGCGGATTGGTTTAGCAAATGTTATACGTGTCAAAGGGTTAAGGTAGAGCACCAGAGACCAAGTGGATTATTACAACCGTTAGAGATTCCAGAGTGGAAATGGGAGCACATTTCTATGGACTTCATAGTTGGCTTACCAAGGACGAAAGCGAATCACGACGCTATTTGGGTTATAGTAGACAGACTAACCAAATCAGCTCACTTCTTGCCTATTAATGAAAGATTCTCGTTGGACAAGTTAGTTCACCTATATTTGAAGGAAATAGTAGTCTATCACGGAGTCCCTGTGTCTATTGTATCTGATCGAGCACCACCATCATCATATATTACACTACTCCAGAACTCCAGCACTTGAGTTCCAGAGACTGCATCAGGTTGGGTCAGAGCGTACCCAATATCAGAATTAGCGAGAAAATCCTGAATGAAGTGAAGTTCCAATGGAGCTTCAGCCTTGCTAAGAATGGCAGAGTAGTTGTTAGGAACAAACTTAGCCCCATTGAAAATTACGTCTTTTGGTTCCATCGCTGAAAGAAATTAAGTAAGAAAGAGAGTGTTTGCAAAATGTTTGTTAAAAGTCCTGAAAGAAAACGCTTCAGAGAATATTAGAGAGAGAGAATAAGAGAGATGAAGATTTGGAAAAGTAAGTAAAAGATTATAAAATCTGTTAACTCCCATATATATACTGTAATAACCCCAATTTTTGGAAAATTTTTGAAACCCTTATGAATAGTGTTTTTGCTGAATGAGAAAACTTTTCATGCCACACTCGGTAGGGGTTCTTTTATGGATATTCTGAGATTTTATTGGCACTCTATATGGTATATAAGTGTATGTAAAGATCGTCAGAATCCAATTCCGAACACTTTGATTTTTCCCGGAAATCCACTAGATACGGAAAGAATTGAGTATAAGGTAACATGATAAAAAGGATTTAAATTAAAGAATTATAAGAGAGGATCATAAAAGGAATACAATATATTGAGAAAGGTTAAGGGAACCTAAGTAATAAGATCCCGGGTATGATCCCTCAAACGATAAACGAAAACGAAAGTTAAGCGAACCGTATAACAGATCAGCGGTCATTAGGCAAACAATTAGGAAGTTAATCAAAGAGATTAGTGGGGATGATGTCACCCAACCAATGAGAAGAGGACAAGGAGGGAAAGATGACATCATAGCATGACATAAGCATGACATGGGAAGGAAGGAAATGTGGTGGATTATTAACCACACAAAATCAAGGGCAAATAGGTAAATTACCAAAACAAAAACAAAACTACAACCAACCAAGCCAAATAATTCATTCTTCATTAAAACAAAAAAAAAACCAAGGCATTATTTCTTCATTGCTCTCGGCTTTTACTATTGCAAAGGAAGAAGAAATTCAAAACTCAAGATCAAGGCTTCCTAAATTGGTAAGATAATTCCCTAATCATCCTTATGCATAGTTATGGCTATATCATGAGTTTAAGCACCCCATTCATTCTCAATCTTCTTCAATAAATCAATGAAGAAGACAATGAATAGTGACTTCAAGAATTTTAACTTGATTTTCTTGTTTTTCCTTTAAGATCCAAGCTTTCCTAAGACTCCTCAAGGCTTCTTAAGGCTTCCTAGCTACTCCCACCACTTCAAGGAAGGTATATCATCTCCAAACCCTAGATTCCTTTGTATTATAAGATGATTTTGATTATTATGGTGATATAGTAGCTTAATACTTGTGGTTTAGAGTGTGGGTTGGAGTGGTAGTGAAATGGAATGGTAGATCTTGTTGTTTTGGTTAAAAGAAATTAAGTATAGTTAAATTCAAGCTTAGGCATAAGTATAAATGTTAATATTGAATTGATTGGGGCTGTTATGATGTGATAAGGATGGACTTTGGTTGTATGAATGGATTGAGGTTGAATTGTGATGGTTTTTGAATGGTTTAAAATTGGCAAATCGCGTAAACATAGCCGTCGTAATGTCCGATTTACTTTAGACTGCTTTTGTTCATAACATTAGGACCCGAGAACCCCCTCATAGATGTTGACCATTGCCATTTTTAGATAGCTCATGTTATGAGTTTCGTTTTGATATGTAGTTCGTTCGATTCCGATGCACGGTTTAGGAGAAACGACCGTTTCAAGTAACGGCGTTTTGCGAACGAACCCTTACCCCTCGCCTTACTTTGAAACATAGGTTAAAGACCTTAAAGGACTAATTGAAGTATGAAACATTTATGTAGGGTGTAATAGGCAGTTGGTAAGACACTCGCGAAAGAATTGCCTTAAAACTCGTAATGGTTAATTTATTAAAAATGGTGGAGCCGAGGGTAGTCGAGTGACTTAAGAGAACCAGTAAGCGCAAAGCGAGCGTTAGAGTCTAATTTGGTTAGAGTATAGAATTACAAGTGACTTTGGTTTAATTCCAACTTACTTGTTGTTTATAGGTTACCAGAATTGTCCCGAGCCTTTTATCACCCCCAGTCGCTCAGGCAAGTTTTCTACCCGTTATACTGTTGTTGTGATGTATATTTGTATATACATTATCTTGCGATAGATGCATGTTGGTTAATTAGCAAATGTTGCGATATATTGAAGCATGCTGATATGGTATATATATGCATGCCTGTTTCGTATTCTTGCCATATATATCTGTTGGTTCAGTTGATAATACCTATGCTAGAGAATAGCGGTAAATTGCATATACCCTTAGTATAGGGACCCAAAGGTGAAAACATTTTCTAAACCCGGGAGTCGAGGATCCCGAGTAGATTATATATATATATATATATATATATATATATTTATTTATTTATATATATATATGGTTATAGTTTTCAAAACTATTAATCGAATAAGGTTTATTCGATAACTTTATTTTATTAATGAATATTATCTTGAATATTCATTCGAGGACTTATGACTCCTTTATATTATTTATTGAATATTACTTGGATATTCATTTGAGGATGTATGACTCCTTTATTTTATTTAATGAATATTATTTATAATATTCATTCGAGGTATTATGACTCAGCTTATTATTTAATGAATATTATTTCGAATATTCATTCGAGGGCTTATGACTCAGCTTATTTATTTATTGAATATTATTTCGAATATTCATTCGAGGGCTTATGACTCAGCTTATTTTATTTATTGAATATTATTTGAATATTCATTTGAGGATCTATGACTCCGATTATTTGCTGAGATATATTCTTTATTTTATTAAAGAATAAGGTGTCGATAATCAAACTCACTTTTGATTATTCAAATAAAGATAGTACTTTCGTATAGGTATATCTTTGGTTATTTAATATTCATTTCAAGTATAAGTTTTCCAACTTCTACCTCAATTATTCTTTATGGGAATATTATTTAAATAATAATATTCAGATATTTCTTTTATATTGGGACTGATTTATTTTGTTAAATTAGCATCACTCCAAACATTCTTAAAAATGTTTTGCGAGTCTTCAAAATGATTTTTAAAAGTTAGAGCGGATCCCAAAACTCATTTTTATATTTATGATCCTCCTTTCAAAGGGGATTTAAATACTCGCTCAAAACCTGAGGGATCCGGCTCTGTGGTGTGTTTTATATTCGCAACAAGGTTGCTGTTTTGATAAATGAATTGATTACTTACCCAACACTCGGGAAGTAAAATTCTTGGAACAAGTTAATCCATTAACAGGCATCGCCTGGGAAATATCGGTGAGTTTTCCTTTCCAACTAGATACGACTTCTTGGTGGAGCCGTATCAACAAGTTTCTACTTGGGGAAAGTGGGGACGAGCTTTACGTTTCAGAGTCATGGATTTCATCTGAACTAGGAGTGGCGTAAGTGGTCGAGTGGCGCCGGCCCAGCCTAATTATATTGGCCCAAATGGCCTGGAAGTTCCGCTAAGACGGTCCATTCCTTAGGAGTTCAGTGTTCGGTTGACAAGTAAATCCGACAGGTTCTCCTCTACATGTAGAAAATGGTGGGGTTGTACTACTACGACTGATCATCGTAAGTGGTCTTCCTGGCGCGGAAAACTCCCGTAATGAGTTCATCATCCAATTGGATATTTCTGCAACACTACCCAGAGCACTTCGATAGAAAGGCTACGGTTGGGCGATTGTTGAGTGTTGGCAGGGTCAAGTTTTCAAAATGATGTTTGCATCAAATGAAGTATCTCATAACTTCGTTTTATTTTGATGATATTTTAAAGGTTGAATCTATTCAAGTATTATCTTGTAGTCTCATCTATGTGATGAACTTTTGAAAATAATTATAACTTGAACGGTGGTAGTTCAAGTAGTATTTGGAAAAGATATAAGTATATTGGAGTACCTTGTAACTTCATCTTTTAAACTTATATCTAGTAAATGATTATCTTATGCATGACAAAGATTTTCAGAAAAACGTTGAGACAAGGTTAGATATATGAGATCACCTTACAACGATATTTTTATACAGTTATACACTGGAACTCTGTGTGTATTATGCATGGAAGAGGACTTCCAATATTTTGAAAAGTATATATGTATATATATATACTGAATATTTTACGACTTCATCGCATTAAGATATCAACTTGGTTCATTTCTTTTGACCAAGACTTTCATGAGTACTATGAGAAGGCTCATATATTGTTAATCATTATACATATTATTTTGGTGGGCTTGCTGCTCACCCTTGCTTTCTTCTTTCATCACACAACATCAGATAGACAAGATGAACAGGACCAAGCTCCCAATTCGCGAGCGGATAGGAAACGTTCCGCAGTTTCCTATAGGCGTTGATGTCGCTGTAGCTGAGGTAGGAGCTACCAATAGGCTAGGCTTTCAACTTTTGATGTACCAGATTTATGTATATTTATGAAATGTAATAATGGCAAAGAAATGTAAATTTATTCAGAAAACCCTTTTAAGGTGTATTGACAGATAATTGTGGAATAAAGTGACTTGTGATTATTTTTGGGAATTCATCTCTAAGACTATAACTTGTGGTGTGTGTGTATATTGTGGGGTCACAGTACAGAGTAGTTGTTTGTTTAATAAGATTGGGTGTTATTAAGGGAAATGGAGCTCGTGACAACCCGGATCCCCGACCCCGGATTTGGGGGTGTTACATATACTCTCTCCACTCAACAATTATATTTTTGAAGCATAATATACACTTTACACCTGGCACCGTGTGAACAGTCAATAAACGGCTATAGAGGAGTTAATGGGCACGTAAAATAAGCAATAATTACCGTACACATGCAGTTTTTCAGGACATACAAGTTAACCACTAACCCATAATGATTATGACTATTTTTATTTCACCCAAATTTATTCTGATTTAAATATGACTGTTTCAGATTGTGCCACAAATAAGTCAAGTAAAGAAAAATGCCACGTAAGCATCAAAGATTCCATCAGGATTTAATATCAGAACTTAACTTATATCAGATTTTAACAGTCATCGGAACATGGCTTCTGTACTCAAAAAGTGAATATATTTTTCTGTGATTCTTCATACAAATACTGACTTGTTTTCTTCAGAGTTTAATCATCAGAACTTCTATCAGAACTTGTCCTCAGAATTTATGCAAATAACACTTAACTGTTTGTCAAAAATAACTTAATCACCACAATAATTTTCATCATTCATATGGAGTGAAAGTGTGTGCATTCAGCAAAATATCATATAAAGATTAAAGTCTGATCAACTTCAGTACATCTTAGAAATAAGGCATAACTCAGAAAAATGCTTAAAATCTGTCATCAGTCATGATGTCTACTATAGAACAAATTTATGCATGAGTCCACCTCAACTGTTTGTGCTCATTTTATGCATCTTTTGAAATTCCTTTTTACAGTGGCTTCTCAGTGTAAGTGAGTCACGACTGCTTATCAGAATTTATGTTGTGATCAGAGTATTTCTCCAGTAATCATAGAGTGTGAAAAGTCACCAAGATTTTTTTTTTGCTTTTCTAATGCATATTACTTAATACCAGCAATGCACTTGGGTCTTCCCTTCCATATTTTTACTCTAGATCTCAAAGGAGTACCTGAATTTTATTCTTTTCTTTTCTTTTCTTTTGATAAGTGAGGCTTATCAGCACTTAGTTCATTCTTAAGATTTACTGACATCAGAATTTGACAGATAGGAAACAAGAATCTAGTTTGTGACTTAGTAATAAGATATACAAAGTAAACTTGACTAAGCTCAATATCAGAATCTTCTTGTGTTAATGAGTTTCCACATAAACAAGTAATTCAAACATGGGATTTCTAGTATGTTAAAGACTACTAGGTCAGCATCTAGCACAGTTATCCTCATTGGATTGAATAGCCACAGAACATTCAAAACACTTATCAGAGTATATAAATCCACATCAGATAACAATCAACATTTAATGAATTTTCAAATTAAGCACAGATTACAAATAGATAATACAATCTGTAAACACTGATAATAAAGTCTGATGCATGAGAACAAAAACTAAGCAGATTTAGAGAAAGAACCTGAAACCATTCCAAGTTCATTTACCAAACTTATAAAAGTAGCTTCACATAGTGGTTTTGTGAAGATATCTGCTAGCTGTTGATCTGTTGGAACAAAATGCAATTCCATTATACCTTCATCCACATGTTCCCTTATGAAATGGTACCTAATGCTGATGTGCTTTGTCATTGAGTGTTGAACTGGATTACCTTTCATAGAAATAGCACTTTGATTATCACAGTAAATAGGGATTTTAGAAAATTCTAACCCATAATCCAGTAATTGATTCTTCATCCAAAGAATTTGTGCACAACAGCTTCCTGCAGCAATATATTCTGCTTCTGCAGTTGATGTGGAGATTGACTTTTATTTCTTGCTAAACCAAGAAACCAATCTGCCTCCAAGAAATTGGTAGCTTCCACTAGTGCTTTTCCTGTCTATTTTGCATCCTGTAAAATCTGCATCTGAGTAACCAATTAGCTTGAAATCTGATTCCCTAGGATACCACAATCCTACATCAGCTGCACCCTTAAGGTACTTGAAAATTCTTTTCACAGCTAATAAGTGAGGTTCTCTTGGATCAGCCTGAAATCTTGCACAAATACATATAGCATACATGATATTAGGTCTAGTTGCAGTTAAATAGAGTAAGGAGCCAATCATACCTCTGTAGTTAGTAATATCTACTGATTTACCGGTATCCTTATCTAACTTAGTTGCAGTGGCCATGGGAGTGGATGCAGTTGAACAATCTTGCATTCCGAATTTCTTCTGTAAATTTCTGGTATACTTGGATTGACAAATAAAAGTGCCTTCTGCAGTTTGCTTGACTTGAAGGCCCAGAAAATAGCTGAGTTCTCCCATCATACTCATTTGATATCTTGACTGCATTATCTTTGTAAACTTCCCATATAGTTTGGAATTAGTAGAACCAAATATGATATCATCAACATATATCTATACCAAAAGTAAGTCCTTTCCATGGTTGAGGTAGAATAAAGTCTTGTCAATTGTGCCTCTGTGAAATCTACTATCCAGAAGAAATTGAGCTAAAGTCTCATACCATGCTCTTAGAGCTTGCTTAAGGCCATAAAGTGCTGCGCAAGCCTGTAGACATGATAGGGAAATTTAGGATCTACAAAGCGTGGAGGTTGTTCAACATATACCTCTTCTTCCAATTCTCCATTGAGAAAAGCACTTTTTATATCCATTTGAAAGACTTTAAACTTCTTGTGGGTAGCATAAGCCAAAAAGATCCTTATGGCTTCTACTCTAGCAACTGGTGCAAATGTTTCATCATAATCAATACCCTCCTGTTGAGAGTAGCCTTTAGCAACCAGTCTTGATTTATTCATTGTAATTATGCCATCACTGTCAGTTTTTTTCTAAACACCCATTTTGTACCAACAAATGATATGTTCTTTGGTCTTGGCACTAGGGTCCAGACTTTATTTCTTTAAAATTCATTTAACTCTTCCTGCATTGCTTGCACCCAATCAACATCTTGAAGAGCTTCTTTCACTTTCTTTGGTTCAGTCTGAGATAGAAAAGAATGATAGAGACATTCATTTGAAGTTGCAGTTCTAGTTCTGACACCTGCTTCAGGATCTCTAATGATTAAATCAAGTGTATGTGCTTTAGTCCACTTCCTTGCAAATGGAAGTTGATCTCTAGAACTGGATCCTCCCCCATGATCCATGCTATCTCCATCAACATTTTCTGATGCTTCCCCTGTAGATATGCTCTCTGAGAATTCAGAAATTGAATTTGATTTTTCAGGAGTTGAAGAATCAGAGCTTCCAGAATTATCAGAATTTGGCTCATCAGAACAAGATGAATCAGAACTTGAAGAGCCAGTGACAGGTTCTGATGCTTTTCGAGAGTCTTGAGATGTGGTAGGTTCTTCAGCTTGCCCCCCTGGATAGGTGCATTTTCCTTTAGAGTTATTACCACAGTTTCAATGACATCAGAACTTAATCCATAGAACTTACAGGATCAGGATTTAAGTCATCAGAATTTCCAAAATCAGAATTTAAATCTTTACTCAAATCTCAGCTGATCATGATCATCGAAATTTTCAAGTCCAGTAATCTTCTTATCATCAAAAGAGACATTGATAGATTCCATGACAACTCTTGTTCTCAAATTGTAGACTCTGAAGGCTTTTTTGGAAAGTGGATATCCAACAAAAATTCTTTCATTAGCTTTTAGATCAAATTTTGACAGCTGTTCAGGATGAGTCTTAAGAACAAAATACTTGCAACCAAATACATGAAAGTATTTCAGATTTGGCTTCTTTTTCTTCACCATCTCATATGGTGTTTTTCCATGCTTGTTTATGAGTGTAGCATTTTGTGTAAAACAAGCAGTCTGCACAACCTCAGCCCAAAAATAGGTTGGCAGCTTTGCTTCATCAAGCATAGTTCGTGCAGCTTCAATGAGAGTCATGTTCTTTCTTTCTACAAGTCCATTTTGCTGCGGAGATCCAGGTGTTGAAAATTCCTGTTTGATTCCATGATCTTTGCAGAACTCTTCCATGATTGAATTCTTGAACTCAGTGCCATTATCACTCCTTATGATTTTAACAGAATCTTTGATCAATTTATCCAGCTGTCTGACATGATCAGTTAGGGTAGATGCAGTTTCAGTCTTCTTGTACAAGAAGTACACCCAAGTGTACCTTGTGAACTCATCCACTATAACCATAGCATATTTCTTCTTTGCAATAGACATGACATTGACCGAACCAAATAGATCAACATGCAGTAGGTGATAAGGCTCAAGAATTGATGCTGGGTTGTTACTCTGAAGGAGGTAAGAATCTACTTTCAAGATGGATCCTTCACTTTTCTTGGCAACAAGTTGATGGACTCTCTCTCTCTCTCCAACAGAAATTAAAAGGGTGATAAGTTTGTTGAAGGACAAGGATACTGCTACAAGAGCATGAAGATATGTTCTAGCAGAATGGCTGATTGCAAGAGAGGAAAGGAAAGCAAGGTTTAATGCAGAAAATGAGGAGAAAAAAAGGAGGTATGATGAGGAGATTGACATGTACATCAAAAGATCAGAAGAACTCAAAGCAAAAGGGATGAGCAAACTCTCCAAAGATGGAAGATTTCTAAATGTAAAGGCTGACCAATTTTCAATATTCAGAATTGAAATGTTAGATGGTTATCCAAAGCAAGAAAAACTCGACTTGATAGAAGCTCTAACAAGGACTCCAATAGTAGAGGAACTTGAAATCCTTGTATACATAAAAGACCTCATTAGAGCAGAATCAGAAGTGCCAATCTTTGTGTCTTGTAAATACTCAGACTAGATATCATCTAATGTACAATTGTTGTAATTGTGTCAATTTTTATATTAGTCTCTCTTTCCATTTTATCTTGGGGTTAGCCTTGTTAACGGGCATGAATTAGTGATAAGCAATCTTCTCACAAATTGGGGGAGATTGTTGTGCAAGACATGCCTGTATCTCAACAAGACTAAGTCATATTGACAACCCTAAGTAAGTTGTATTGTTATCTTAGTTTGTATTTGTACTTGTAACATTTTAAAGTCTGTAAAAATGCAAAGGAGCAGACTGGAGTCTTTTTCCTGAAACAGTATCAAGCCTAAGGATTTTATCTGGAAGAAGATCAAGAAGATCATGCCTTAGAAGAATTTTGGAAAAGCTTGGAGTTGAATAAATCCGTTTGGATAAAAATACTCTAAGTCAAGATCTCTACAAGTCACAGATTTATTGTTATAGAGAAGTCATTCGAGAACTCCAAATGACTTATGGAGAAGTCAGGAAAGCTATTAGAGAACTCAGAGAGATATCGACAAGTCAAGAAGACATGAAGGTTGGAGATATCGACAAGTCATTTCTTCACTAGAGAACTCAGAGTTATCGACAAGTCTACATTCATCAGAGAACTTTGAGTTATCGATAAGTCAAAGTCCATTAGAGAACTCAGAGATATCGATAAGTCAAAATTCACTAAAGAACTCTAAGTTGTCGACAAGTCAAAGTGAAAACATGATGCTGAGAGATCTCGACAAGCCAAAGTTTCATTCGAGAACTCAGAAACCTCTATAAGTCAAATTCACTAGAGCATTAGAGATATTAATAAGTCAATATACTTATCGAGATGTCAAGATCTCTATATGCATAATTGGAGATCTCGAGTTAAACTCTCAAAGTACAAAATCACAGACGAGTTCAATATCCAAGATAAACAATCCAACCAGCTGGATTGACAAGATAATTGGAGATGTCAATGGTGAAGATTAACTGACAAAAGAAGATCAAGATAATCACTGGATACCAAAGATATGTTAAGCCAGAAATAGGAGGTTCACTTTTCCTAAAATGGAAATGACAAGTGATAGTTTAGTAAAGGTTAATAGCATATCTTATTGTACACTGTGTAAACTAGTAGTTAACGGAGTTATAAAGTTAACACCGGTCTTTTGGTCAGTTGTAACCATCTAGATAGAAAACCTGTAATTCTCTCAAGAAGAAGCTAAGCTCTTAAAACAAAGAGCCTAGATATTTTCTAGCAAAACATTCTTGATTTTTAATATAAAAATTAAGTGATTTTTGAAAAGATTGTGTTCTTGTTTATTGCATGTTTATTTACTACATTAACACATCTTCTCTACAAGATTAAATTTACTTTTTTCAACCACAAACATTCAAGAAAAGCCTAAAAATATTAAAACACATTCACCCCCTATGTGTGTTATTCATTTCCTAACAATTATAACATACTAAAGAGAGTTCAAAAGTATTTGCAATATAATACGAGAAAGTTTAGGGACACTTGCCTTATCAATTCGCTTTCACTTTACTAACACTTGCAAATGGTTTTCACTCGTCAACCACTTGTTTTCCCTTTCTACGTCTCGCTTCCTCTTGATTTATGCACTTCAATAGATGGTTGATTCAGAAAGAGTTTTTCGAGAGCTTCGATTTGATATATTGCACGCTTGAATCAGAGTTCGATAACGCCTTCGTTCGTGCGTTTGATTTTCAAGAACGTAACGTTTTTAGGGTTTTTCTTTGTAAATTAGTGGTTTTGATTGACTGATTGTGATTATACGACTAAAATGAAATAATAAAAGGGCTATTTATATTTATAGAATATTGGATCGTGTTGGATTGTATTGGGTCATTAAATTAGTTGCTTAGCCGCTAAGTAACTGTGAAAATGATCCGTATTGATACCCGTATTGGATAATTATCCAAACTAGGCTTTTTATAAAACACTTTATACGAAAATAATGTAATAATATCCCGTCTTTTAAGAATACGGGTTTTGTTGATATATCGAAATGATTATCGTATCAAAAATTGTACGCCGGGATACGTACGGGCCAAACCGTAATCCAGATTGAAAAAGTTAAAACACGAAAAATGTTCAGAATATCCAATTTAGGTTAGGAAGGAGTTTTCCGAAGAGTTTCGGGTTGTAAAAACGTAAAAACGGTTGAAGTCGGACGATTCCCGATTTTATAAAATAGTTTTGTAATTATCCAGAAAATAATTGTTACATTTGTAAATCATTATAAAATCAAAAATGATCCAAAAATTACTAAAACAATATCACAATCATCTATATTTTATTCTGGACATAATAAAATTAACATACTCACATTTAATCATATATATACATCTAAATATCAATATTAATCAACATTTTATTCACATAGTAATCATTTATTGATAAAATAATTACACGCGATATCCCAGATCTTACGTCCTTCCCCTCTTAAAAGGATTCTGTCCTCAGAATCTGCTAAGTAAACAACTGAGGGTACTTTTCTCGCATATAACTTTCTAATTCCCAGGTTGACTCTTCAACCTTTGTGTTTCTCCACAGTACTCTTACTAAATTTATAACTTTATTTCTCAATATCTTTTCTCTCTTTTCTAGAATCTCTATTGGATTCTCTACATATGATAAATATGCCTGAATTTCTATCGGCTCATATTCGATTACATGCCTAGAATCTGGATTATACTTCTTAAGTATCAATACGTGAAATACATTATGAATATGCTCCATGTGCGGGGGTAACGCCAATTCGTAAGCTACTTTGCCGATACGTTTCAGAATTTCAAAAGGTCCAACGTATCTAGGACTCAGCTTTCCTTTCTTTCCGAATCTCGACAATCCTTTCCATGGTGACACTTTTAGTAACACTAGATCTCCATCTTCGAATTCCATATCCTTTCTTGATTGATCTGTATAGTTTCTTTGATGATCTTGTGCTGCAATTAGCCTTTTCTGGATGACTTTCACAACTTCTTTTTGTTTGTTGCACCAACTCGGGTCCTAGTATCTTACATTCTCCAACTTCTTCCCAATACACTGGTGATCGACATTTGCGTCCATAAAAAGCTTCATAAGGAGGCATTCCGATATTGGAATGATAACTGTTATTGTAAGCAAATTCCACTAAGGGCAAATGCTCATCCCAATTTCCTTTGAAATCAATGGCACAAAAATGTAACATATCTTTAATAGTCTGGATTGTTCTCTCGCTCTGGCCGTCCGTCTGTGGATGATAATCCGTACTCATATTTAATCTGGTTCCCAAACATTCTTGAAAACTTTTCCAGAATCTTGAATTGAATCGTGGATCTCTCAAGGGTCCCCAAGTATTATCTTTTCATCAGGGGAGAATGAGCATGTCGTGACATTGACCACGGTTCGACAAGCACTGCAGCTGCCTGAGAAATGCGTTTACTCTACTATTGAGGAGCCAATTCTTCAAAATATGATGGTCAGTCTGGGGTATGAAAAGACATTGGCAAAGCTGGGTCAATTGAAGAGACCTTACATAAGGAGGGAATGGTCTTCTTTGACTGCATTACCAAGGCTTTAACAAACAAATGTTCTAACTTCGATGCAATCCCCATATTCAGTCAACAAATTGGGTATGCTCTCATTAATCAAACTGATTTTGATTATGCAAGTGTTGTCTTAGGTTTTATTGGGGATAGGATGACAGAAGACAAAAATACTGTTTATTTTGCTAGATTCTGTCAGCTTATTTATAGTTTTTGTTGTGATGATAAGCCTCAATCAGCTAGTGCATTAATTCCATCATTCAGACTAGCTAAAAGAGCTTTTAATGACTTATTATCTACTGATAATAAGAAGGCTGTGTTAAGACCCCTCCAAGTTCCTCTATCTGTCAAACAAGCCTTAATAATCTATGATCCAGTTAAGTACACTGCACTATATCCTGATGTCCAACCATCAAAATCTCAACCATCAGCACAAACAACCAGACCTTCATCTTCCAAAACTTCTAAGAGGACAAAGTCTGTTCCTCAATCTCAACAAAAGAGAAGGAAGATGGTTCTCAGAGATGAGTCTAAGAGTGAAGAGGAAATAATTGAAGCACGAGTTCATGCATCTGAACCTGTGATAATTGAAGCTGAGAATGTTACTTCTCAGAAAGAGAAAGCAGCTCAAAGTTCTGATACTTTGAAAAGGAAATCTGTAAATTCTGATGCTGCTGAAGAAACTCCTTCATTGGCAAGGAGATTGAAGAAAATGAAGGCAATAAGGTATTTGGCTAAGGCTATATCAGAAGATACTGAAGAAGCTGAGGAAGGGGATCAGGAATCTCTGATCTCAAAAGAACCAATTATCATTGAAGCTCTTCCAGCTCAAGCCAAAGACACTACTAATGACACAGTTGTTACCCCTCATGTCTCTCCTATTAAAGCTACAGATAATGCTAAAGAACAAACTGATAATTCTTAAATAGATATTCATAATTTGAATATACCTGAAGTTCTTTATCTGGAAGCTCCATCTACATGAAAGACACCAGCTCTGGAGATAAATTCTGCTGATCAGAATTTAGATGATGTTATTCCTGAATCTCCAGTTGCTTCACACACTGTTGAGCTATCAGCACAGAATGAGTCTTCCTCAAGTTCTAATGACAGTGTTTCTGTTGAGACTCCAGTACCTACTCTGGGCAAGGAAGAATTGGTGAAGAAATTTGTTGAAAAGGAAGCACCTATTCCTTGGGAGGATACTCACAGAGGTGTTGAGTGGACCAAGAAGTGGAATGAATCAGATTTTATTCCATGTTCTATAATTCTGACAGTGCATATTGCAAAAGCTGATGAGTTGCTCACAAATGCTAATTTCAAGACACAACTCAAGATCACGGCTCTATCTACAAAACATCTTCAAGGTCTACATACTTCTACTCATGAAAAGGTTGATACACTCAGGGAACAAGCTGATAAGTTTAATCTATAGATCAAGCTCAACAAGAACAGGTATATTAGACCTATTTCTGAAAAAGTTGCAACCATTGAGAAAACTGAAGAGAAGCAACAGGCCCAAATTGCTGAGGTTCCGGCTAATCAAGCTTCTCAGAAAGCTCAGTTGGATGAAATCTAATCTTCAGTTGAACTTCTTCTTTCTCTCTTACTTCCCGATGATGCCAAAAAGGGGGAGAATGTAGTTAAGTCCAAATGCTCACCTACTCAAGAACTGAAGAAAAAGGATGATAAAGGTGATGACCAGGGAAACTCTGAAAAGAGCAGAGGTCAAAGAAAAGTTCAAGGAAAATCTTCTATTCAGAATAAGTCAAGTTCTGATATTGTGAATGCTCAAAGATTGAAGTCAAGTGGTGATAAGAAAAGTCTGATGACAAGTTCCGATATTCTGATTCAGTCAGGATCTGAAGACTCTCAGAAGTTCTTACAAACTCTGAAGTTAAAGGGGAAGCAGACTACTGTTTATTACAAAGATCCTAAAATCCAGACACTTGATGAGAAGATAGCAAGAAGATTATTTCTGCAACACAATCCAGGAATGGATTTAGAAACTCTCAAGGAGGAAGAAGCTAGATTTGCTGCTAAGAAGACAAATCCTAAGTCTAAAGCTTCTGATGCAAAGAAACCTCCAAGGCTTAGAGAAAGGCATTGTGATCAAGGAAAAGTCAAATTCTGAAACTTCAAAATTCAAGACTAGATTACAGACTGGGAGTGATCCCAAAGACAAAGGGGAAGGAAAAAATTATGAACCAACCAAGTCACTGGACTTGAAATCTTCTCAAGATCTGATGAAACCAGTGTGTAAAATGGTTCAAGTAACTGATGATAATCTTGTTGAAGATGAAATTGTTCAAATTCTGAAAAGAAGAAAGATAATTGAAGATTCTAAAATAACCTCTGACACTGCTCAAGTTGTTATTCAGAATAAAGGACAGGAAGGTACAGAAGAAATAACAAATTATGATCAAGCTATCAAGACATCAACTACTGACAATGCTCAAGTTAATTTGGATAAAATGACAATTGCTGATAAGAAGAAGCTGTTATGGAAGAAAGCTACTCCAGTTGAACCAAATCCAATCTCATGATTAATCAACTTGCTACATTTGGGTTGAAAGCCAAGCAACCTAGAGATAGAGCTGGATTAGGTTCTGACGAAGAGAAGATTCAAACAGGAGTAGAGGTTACTCTAAGAGATCCTTTCATATTGACAGACAAACCATATGAACAAATCAAACAAAGGCACCTTGACAAGGTGTTGTCTACTCAAGTTGTGATAGATGCTCATGATAAGGAGAATCTAAAAGAGAAATTGATCTTATTTCTCAATGA
This sequence comes from Apium graveolens, assembly GCF_009905375.1. Lineage (NCBI taxonomy): Eukaryota > Viridiplantae > Streptophyta > Magnoliopsida > Apiales > Apiaceae > Apium > Apium graveolens. The sequence continues at coordinate 3,968,093 of NC_133656.1, read as the reverse complement.
TGGAAGGACTTATAGATTAGCTGATACTGATGTATTAAAGAAGTCTATCATAGAACTTTAACATATTAATTATCTTCTGGAAGTAAAATCTGATGTTACAAGAAGATGGTCAGAATACATTTTGAAGGCTATAAGAGATTTATTCAGAATCTCTGGTACAAAGACTTCTCATTACAGTCCAATGATTACTGAAGGTAATGGAAGAGAAATTCCTATGCTGAAGAATTCTGCTAAGGTGGAAGTTATTCTGAAAGGAAGATGCTTATGTTATAATGAAAACTCTTCACATCCTAAGGTTATCAGACTTGGTGATGGACTTGAAATAACATCCATTCAAGCTCTCAGAACAGCCATTTATCAAATTGGTGATAGTATAGAAGAAGAACTGATGCAGGTCAAAACACAGTTAGCTGAAGTTCTGAAAAAAGCTGAAGATAATCTGATAAATGATTTTGTTAAGAATCATTATGGATTCAGATTGATTCAGTGATGTTGGTAAAGCTGGATGTTTTGTAAGTTGTAACTAATAGTCTTATTAAACTCTTATTGCATTTGAACTTAAATGTTTTTGACATCATCAAATCTATTAACTTGTACATTATTGCATAATTTACAAGTTGGTGGAGATTGTTGGATATATTTGAGATGTCATGTCTAATATGTTTCATGTTTAGTTTTCAGATCTTAACTAACATGACATATCAGTTCTTACTGGAATCAGGACTTAATAGAAGTCAGGACTTAAGGATATCATGACTTAGATTATCAGAAGATAATATCAGAAGATGGACATCAGAACTTAAGTACTGGAGGACTAACAGTTAAGGAAGGAAGCTGATTTACAGGAAAGAAGATCGAGACTAATGCAAGAAGAAGATATGCATGGAAAGAGTTAGAGGACTAGAAGAATTATATAAGATATCTGGTTGATATATTTTAGAAGACAGAATTATATTCCATACCAGCTAGAAGTTATCTTGTAACTGTGTGTCTATATAAACACAGACATAGATTTACTCTATAAGAGTTATGATCATCGAGAAGATCATACAATTGTAACCTAGCAGCTCTCGTGATATTTGTTCATCACTGAGATAGAACAGTTCCATTGTAACAGAGTTATTATATCAAATACATTTGTTTTATGTTACTTGTACTTTAAATCAATTTGATTGTATTCTACACTATATTCAACCCCCTTCTATAGTGTTGTGTGACCTAACATGCTTCTACACCAATGTCTATTGCAACAAAGTTAGATGAAGACAGGAAAGGCAAGAGTATAGACATTTCAGGATATAGAGGGATGATTGGATCACTGCTTTACTTGACTGCAAGTAGAGCAGACATAATGTTTGCAACATGTCTGTGTGCAAGATTTCAAACCAATCCAAAAGAATCACATGTGATGGCTATTAAAAGGATTTTCAGATACTTAAAGGGGTCTCCTAACTTGGGATTATGGTATCCTAAGGGAAGTAGTTTTGAAGTTGTTGGTTACACAGATGCAGATTTTGCTGGTTGCCGGGTGGACAGAAAGAGCGCTAGTGGGAGCAGTCAGTTTCTTGGACAAAGACTTGTATCCTGGCATAGCAAGAAACAACAATCTGTGTTAACTTCCACAACTGAAGTTGAATACATAGCTTCTGGAAGTTGTTGTACTGAAGTGCTTTGGATTAGAAATCAGCTAATGGACTAGGCCTAGTGTTACACAAATTTCCCATTATGTGTGACAATACTATTGCTATATCCAATAGTGGCTAATCCAGTTAACCATTCTAGAACAAAGCACATTGATGGAAGGTACCATTTTATTAGAGAACATGTTGCAAATGGTACCATTGAGCTTATTTTTGTTCCAACAGAAAAACAACTAGCTGACATTTTCACTAAACCTTTGGATGAAGCTACTTTCACTAGACTTATAGGTGAAATTGGAATGCTAAATTCTTCATCCTAAGGCAAGAACTCAGCTAGTGTGTTGCAGCAAATTAATGTCCAGTAAATCAAAATTAATTTGATTTAGTTGGAAATTAACTGAGATATGAATTATAAATATTTTAGAAATCTCTGCATATTTATTTTTCTAAATTCAAAATTTAACTTGGAATTTTTCAAATTCAAAGTAAACTGCTCAATTATTAATTTACATCCTTAATATGTAAAATTAACACAAGACAGAATTACAATAATCAAAAGTATATAGAGAACTGAGTTCTCGATAAGTCTAATTGACTTCTCGACAAGTCATTTTAGGACTTCTCGAGTGAGTTCTCGACAAGTCAATTTACTGACTTCTCGAGTGACTTCTCGATAGGCTTAAATATGACTTATCGATAAGTCCTTGTAGAGTTCTCTAGTAGTGTTAATTCATGAAGTTCTCTACAAGTACAATTTTTATCTTATCAATAACTCAGAACTGGAATAATTTAATTTAATAAAATATTTTGGTAAAATACTTTTGGAAAATTTATTCTAATTTTATTTTAAATTTATTCAAATAAAATTTGAAATTAATTCAATCCATTTTCGGACAAACTGAGTATTTATTTGACATCTCGATAAGTCAATTTTTAGTTCTCTATAAGAGTAATTTAAAATGACTTCTTGATATGTATTTCATTTCTTAAAATGACTTCTCGATAGACAAACTTCAAACGTCTATTTTTGAGTTCTCGACAAGTCATTTACTTTTACTATAAATACCCAGACTTCTCGAGACATATACATACTTACAACTTTCGAGATCTCAAGTGACCTAGCTTTCAATCCAAAACCGATTTCTCTCTCATTTTTCAATATTTCTCACAAATCTCTTTTACCCACCAAACTTCATACTCATATCAATGGCAGCCAACAATTTTGTACCTTTTATCCCCAAGGAAACCAATTTTCTTGCAATTCTAGATGCAAATCAAGCACCTGAAGTTTTTCAGTGCTTTGTTAAGTTTCTTTCTAAGACCTACTTTGTAGGTGCTCAGTGCTTTAGATGTGTTAGGTGATTTCTGGAACACAGCTACAACCAAGACAGTTGTGCATGAGAATCAGGCTGCAACTATAGTGATAAATTTCACAATCAAGGGACAGATGGTGGAGATTCTTGAGGATGATGTCAACAAGGCTTTGGGCATTCCAACTGACAAGCTAGTGGAGGCTCCTACTCAGGATGAACTGCATGAGTTCATGGCTTTATATACTACTCTGAGAGGATTAACCTGGCAAGCATGAACAAGAAGAACCTGAGGAGGGAATGTTCTATCTTTTTTGATTTAATGATCAAGGCATTTACTTGTAGAAAGTCAGGATTTGACAACATATCCAGTGTTGTTCAGAAGCTGGTCTACTCCATGGCTCACAACAAACAGCTAAATGTAGAACACTACATATTGGAAGAGCTGAGCACTAGGTTGAAAATGCCATTGGAGACAAGAGGTAAGGAGACCTTTTTGCCTAGATTTATTTTGTCAGCTTTAAATTATAAATTAAATGATATACATATGCTAGAGGGTGTAAACTAGACATTAATTGGCAATTGTAAGCAAGTATCCAAAATTCTATTTGGATCACTTCTTACTAAGAATAAGGTTCCGGTAAGTCTTAAAATAATACATTTCATGATTGAAAAATTTAAGACTTACCCTTATTATATGCCAGATATGAGAAGTAGTGGTAATCAATCTAGCACAGCTATGATCCCTGATCTTGTGGAAGTACAAGCATAGGAACACCAACAGGGATCTTCCTAAGCTGCAACCATTCTTTAAAAACCCTTAGAAGCTAGGCAACCAACCACCTCATCTTCTTAAAAGGATGAGGTGAGCAAAAAGAAGAGAAAGGGAGCAACCTTGAATGTTGTAACTGAAAGTGGTGAGGATATAGTTGAACAAGAGTCATCTTTGGTCAAGAGAACCAAAAGGAGTATGAAAACTGAACTGACCACTCAAGTCACCTCTGTATCCTCCCAACAGGATGCAGTTATAAAAGCACCAAATAGTGAGTCTGCACAGCCTACACCTGAAGCAATTCAAGTGTATGGTAGGAGAAACAAGGAAGGCACACACTGTGAGGACATATCATTTGAAGCTCCCTCATCCATTCAGGGGGAGCTATCAACACTCACACTTGAACAACAAACTCTTATCTCTCAAATTTCTTCTCTTCCATCTACACTTGAATCTAACTCACAAGTGCAAGAAAAATCAAGTGACTTAGCTCAAGAAACTTTGCTCACCACCCAGACACTCCATTTAGATGGTGAGAGGCTACATGCTGGGGTAGACCTTGATGACACCATCACAAACATGGATGATTAATCAGTTTTTACTGAAGACCCCATGGATACTTCTAATGCACCTTTATATGCAAAACAGTCTTCACATACTGAAAGGTTTGAGGGTAGTAATCCTGAGGGGGAGCTATCTAAATCCTTTCCAATTCAATTGGAGGCTCCTCAAGTAGGAGCAACTCCCCTCAAAACCCTAGCAGACATTGCTTTGGCAATTGAAGCTAGGAGTACAATTTCCCATGATCATGTCATATGGGAGGCAAGTATAGCACATTCAAGTGCCAGTGTGTTGCAAGACACACAAGGGTTTGAGACTATGTACATGGCAGTAACCCAGTCAAATACCCTCCAATTCAATTGGAGGTTCCTACTTCAAGTGAGGAACACCAACTAGCCATAACCACATAGCAATCTATGAGTAAAACTGTGACTCTGGTCACAGGTGTTTCTGAGCCCTCTACATCACAACCTCAACAACCTCATCTACTCTCTCAGTGGCTGAATGAATCTAGCTCTCAACCAACATCTGTAGATGATCTACTGGTGGAGCAGATTTCTAGACTAGCCAGCATCTCACAGCATCTCTTGACTTCCAATATGAGCAACCAAGACTATCAAGCTATCATGCTTACCTATAATGAAGAGGTTTAGGAGCAAAAGGAGAAGATTGTCAATAATGCTGAGCAATATGGGAATGTGGATGCATGGCTGTCTAATAATTTTTCCTTAGAGATGGATCAAGTTTTGTCCAGATTCAGAAAGGAGTATATTACTATCCTGGGAAGCAATGCAAAAGACTTGACTCCACCAGCTGTTTATGATACCATTACAGAGGGCTCAACTCAATGCATTTTATTTGTTTGGTAAGGCTCTGGAAATCAAGCTTACTAGTCATGAAGATAGAATCAGGAAACTGGTAAATGAGAAGATGGACAAGATTATACCTACTCAAGAGCAGATCTCCACCAAATTCAAGCACTTTACTGAGCAAATGGCAAGGATGGATCTTGCTTCTATTGAGAAAGAATTCAAAAATCTCAAGCAATCTTTCCTCAATCTCAATGAATTGATCCAACAACAAATCACTCACTCAAATGACACTAAGGTCAAGCTGAATCAACTTCACCAGAGCAGATATGAGCCATCAGCCTTACTCATGGAAGGGATCAAACATGCTGTAGATGAAACTTTTTGTTAGATATATTTGATAATGTCATGGCTAATATGTTTTATGTTTAGATTTCAGATCTTATTTGAACAGAACAAATCAGTACTTAACTGATCAGTACTTATACTGGAAGTCAGAACTTAAGGGATATCAGTACTTATGTTATCAGGAGATAGATATCAGAACTTAAGTGCTGAAGGACGATCAGATAAGGACAGTAGCTGATTAAAGTTAAGAAGATCAAGATAAACATAAGAAGAGATATGCATGAAGAAGGAATTCCGTGAAGAATGGAATACTTGGAATAGAAGATATCTGATTGATATATTTTAGGAAGCAGAATTATATTCCATATCAATTAGCGATTATCTTGTAACTGTGTAGTATATAAACACAGACATAGGGTTTACACTATAAGTGTTATCATTATCGAGAATATTATTTATTATAACCCTAGCAGCTCTCGTGATATTTTTGTTCATCACTGAGAGATAACAGTTCCAGATTGTAACAGAGTTTATTGTTTAAATAAAGTTTGTTTTCTGTTACATAAGTTCTTGAAGTTTGATTTGATTGTAATAAACACTGTATTCACCCCCTCTACAGTGAAAGTGTGACCTAACAAGTGGTATCAGAGCTATCTGTTAACACACATACAGTTAAAGATCCAAACACAATCATGTCTGACATAGAAACTCCAACTAAGCCTACCAAAACTGAGGAATCATCAAAGACATCAACTCAGAGTCGATATGAGACTATCAGAGTTCCCATATTGAGACCATCTGAATATCCCATATGGAAGGTAAGGATGACCATGTTTCTGGAAGCAACAGATCCAGAATACCTTGATAGAATCAAGGAAGGGCCTCACAAACCTACCAAGCTCGCTGTTGTAGTTGCAGGTGAAGCAGCAATGACCGTACCAAAGGAAAAGAATGATTACACTGCTGAAGATATAGCATCTATTGCTAAGGATGCCAAGGTACGTCACTTATTGCATAGTGCCATTGATAATGTAATGTCAAACAGGGTAATCAACTGCAAGACTGCTAAGGAGATATGGGATGCACTGGAGACAAGGTGTCAAGGAACTGAAACAGTTAAGAAGAACAGGAAGACAATACTCACTCAAGAGTATGAACACTTTGACTCTAGGACTAATGAGTCATTGACTGATGTATATGATAGATTTGTCAAACTCTTGAATGACTTGTCATTAGTAAATAAGGAGTATGATCTTGAAGATACAAACCTCAAATTCCTGTTAGCTCTTCCTGAATGTTGGGATTTGAAGGCAACAACAATAAGAGACAACTACAATCTTGATGAAACAACTCTTGATGAAATCTATGGAATGCTCAAGACTCATGAACTTGAGATGGAACAAAGAAGCAAGAGGAAAGGAGGAAAGTCAAGGACAGTTGCTCTCAAGGTTGAAGAGGAATCCCCCAAACCACCTTCCTCAAAGAAAGATAAGGGTAAAGCTCTTATCATAAAATCTGATACTGAGTCATCAAGTTCTGAGAGTGATGATGACTCAGATTCTGAAAGCTTGCCTGAAACTGATGCTGATGAGGAGATGATGAAGCTGTGTGCTCTTATGGTGAAAGGAATCACAAAGATTGCATACAGGAAGTTCAGGAAGGGAAAGAAGTTTTCCAGGAAAGGCATAAAGTCTGATAAGAAAAATTTCAGAAGATCTGAAGGAAGAGGAGGAAAGTCTGACAGAGGAGATTACGCTAATGTTAAATGTTATAATTGTGGTGAGAAAGGCCACATATCTCCTGATTGCAAGAAGACCAAGAATGACAAAGGCAAAGCTCTTGTCACAAAGCAGAAAAGCTGGACAGACACCTCAGACTCTGAAAGTGAGGAGAACTATGCATTGATGGCAAATGCTGATAAATCAAGTTCTGAGAGCAGTTCTGAAGCTGCTGAAACAAAGGTACCTCAGACTACTTATGCTTTTCATACTGATGATATTAATGAGTTGAGAAGATATCTTAAAACCATGTTTGTTAGTTATAGAGATCAAACTTTAACATGTGAAAGATTAACTTCTGAAAATCTTGCTTTTAGGAAAAGAAATGATTTCTTAGAAAAAGAGTTAGTCATGTTTCATCAAACTCAGCAGGATAGAGATGATGCTTTTTATGTTAGGGATGAAGTGCTAAAAATGAATGAATCTCTAAAAACTGAGTTAGAAAAGGAGAGAGAGATTATCAGAACTTGGACTAACTCTGGCAAAACAACTCAAAATTTGCTAAGCAGTGGAAACTGGAAAGAGGGCTTAGGCTATGGAGAAAATAAAAAAGGAACTGTAGAAATTAAGCCTGTTGATAAGCAAAAGCCGAAGTTAAAACCTGTTAAGTTTGTAACTGAAAAATCCGAAAATGAGAAATCAGAAGTTAAAAAGGAATTAGCTTCTGACAAACTAAAACAGGAAAAGACAGCTGAAGTTAACATAGGCTTAATGACAAAGAAGCAGCTTAAGCATAAGCTGAAAGATGTTAAGAATGCAAACAAGGTAAAATCACCTAGGAAAAACAGGAATGGAAAGGAAGGTGTGAATAAAAGCAATAACTATAAATCTGTTCCTGATGCTCCTAGGAAAGCATGTCATAACTGTGGAAGTTCTAACCATCTGGCTTCTTTTTGCAGGAAGAATAAGAATATTAACTCCTTATCTACAAAGTCAGGAGTTAAGAGTCAGTCTGTTAGATACAAACCACAAAATCCTTGTTTTCATTGTGGTAGTTTATGGCATTCCATTTATACTTGTAAGGAATATCATAGTTTGTATTATGATTATTATCAAATAAAACCTTCTTTAAAGAAAGTTTCTGTTGTTCCTTCTAGTATAAGTTCTGATAAGAAAACTGTTAACATAAAATCTGATGTTAAATCCGCTGCAAATGTTAACAAACCTAAAAAGGCCAAAGGATCCAAGCAAGTCTGGGTCCTTAAAACTAATAATTAGTGGTCTTTTTGATTGCAGGGCAACAGGAAAAATATTTTAGTTCTGGACAGTGGATGTTCAGGACATATGACTGGAAATAAGGCCCTGCTATCAGACTTTGTGGAGAAAGCTGGCCCAAGTGTTTCTTATGGAGATGGCAACATTGGAAAAACTTTGGGATATGGCAATATCAATCTTGGGAATGTCATTATTAAAGATGTAGCTCTGGTCTCAGGACTTAAACACAACTTACTGAGTATAAGTCAAATCTGTGATAGAGGTTATCATGTTGATTTCTTTGCAGAACATTGTGAAATAGTTAGTAAATCTAAAGAAAAAATTGTTCTGAAGGGATTCAGGCGTGGTAACATTTATGAAGCTAAGCTTTCAACAAGTTCTGATGGTTCTGCAATCTGTTTAGTGAGTAGAGCCTCAACTGAAAAAAGCTGGAATTGGCACAAGAAACTCTCTCATTTAAACTTCAACAAGATAAATGAACTGATCAAGAAAGATCTTGTGAGAGGACTGCCAAAATCAGTGTTTGTTCCTGATGGTCTTTGTGACTCATGTCAGAAGGCTAAACAAAGAAAATCTTCGTTCAAGAGCAAGACTGAATCATCAATTCTTGAGCCTTATTATCTACTTCATGTTGATCTATTTGGTCCAGTGAATGTCATGTCTATTGCAAAGAAGAAATATGCGTTGGTCATAGTAGATGAGTTCACCAGATACACATGGGTGTATTTCTTGCACACAAAAAGTGAAACTGCATCTATCCTGATTGATCATGTCAAACATCTGGATAAATTGATCAAAGATTCTGTGAAAATTTTGAGGAGTGATAATGGCACTGAATTCAAGAATTTGATAATGGAAGAGTTCTGCAAAAATCATGGAATAAAGCAGGAATTTTCTGCTCCTGGAACTCCACAGCAAAATGGAGTTGTTGAAAGGAAGAATAGAACTCTAATTGAAGCTGCACGAACAATGCTTGAAGAAGCAAAGCTTCCAACCTATTTCTGGGCTGAAGCTGTGCAGACTGCTTGTTTTACTCAAAATGCAACACTTATTAACAAGCATGGAAAAACACCATATGAGATGGTGAAGAACAAAAAGCCAAATCTCAAATACTTTCATGTATTTGGATGTAAGTGTTTTGTTCTCAAGACTCATCCTGAACAGCTATCCAAGTTTGATCTAAAAGCTGATGAGGGAATCTTTGTAGGATATCCACTTTCTACAAAAGCCTTCAGAGTCTATAATTTGAGAACAAAAGTGGTCATGGAATCTATCAATGTCTCTTTTGATGACAAGAAGATCACTGGACTTGAAGATTGTATTGATCATGATAAGCTGAGATTTGAAAATGAAGATTCATATTCTGATACCTCAAGTCCTGACAGTCTAACTCCTGATACTGTAAATTCTGATGGATTAAACTCTGATGTTATTGAAACTGTGGTGACTACGTCAAAGGAAGATGCACCAATGCAGGGGGAGCATACTCAAGATATTATCACATCTCAAGAAGCATCAGAACATACATCTGGCTCTTCAAATTCTGATTCGTCAAGTTCTGATAAGCCAAGTACTGACAGTGCTGAAAATCTAAATACTGAAGGATCCAACTCAGAGAGCATAGTTTCAGGGGGAGCATCAGAAAATGAAACCGAAGACAGCATGAATCATGGGGGAGCATCCAGTTCTAGAGAAAATCTTCCATCTGCAAGGAAGTGGACAAAATCACATACACCTGATTTAATAATTGGAAATCCTGAGGCAGGTGTCAGAACTAGAACAGGTACTTCGAATGAATGTCTTTACAATTCTTTTCTCTCTCAGTCTGAGCCAAAGAAAGTGGAAGAAGCTCTTCAAGATGCTGATTGGGTGCAAGCAATGCAGGAAGAGTTGAATGAATTTGAAAGAAACAAAGTCTGGACCTTAGTGCCAAGACCCAAGAATAGATCGGTTGTTGGTACAAAGTGGGTATTCAGAAACAAAACTGACAGTGATGGCATAATTGTAAGGAACAAGGCAAGGCTGGTTGCAAAAGGATATTCTCAACAGGAGGGAATTGACTATGATGAAACATTTGCTCCAGTTGCTAGGTTAGAAGCCATAAGGATATTCATGGCTTATGCTGCTCACAAAAAGTTTACTGTCTTTCAAATGGATGTGAAAAGTGCTTTTCTCAATGGAGAATTGGAAGAGGAAGTATATGTTGAACAACCTCCAGGCTTTGTAGATTCCAAACATCCAGATTATGTCTACAGGCTTGATAAAGCACTTTATGGACTTAAGCAAGCTCGTAGAGCATGGTATGAGACTTTAGCTCAGTTTCTTCTGGAAAGTGGATTCAACAGAGGAACTATTGACAAAACATTGTTCTATCTCAACCATGGCAAGGACTTACTTTTGATCCAGATTTATGTTGACGATATTATTTTTGGGTCTCCAAATGACAAACTTTGCAAAAAGTTTGCCAACCTAATGCAGTCAAGATATCAGATGAGTATGATGGGAGAACTTAGTTATTTTCTGGGCCTTCAAGTCAAGCAGAGTGAAGAAGGAACTTTTATTTGTCAATCTAAGTACACCAGAAACTTGCTGAAAAAATTTGGAATGCAAGACTGTTCAAGTGCATCCACTCCCATGGCCACTGCAACAAAACTGGATAAGGATACTGGTAATTCAGTAGATATTACTGATTACAGAGGTATGATTGGCTCACTTCTCTATCTAACTGCTAGTAGACCAGATATCATGTTTGCTACCTGTCTTTGTGCAAGATTTCAAGCAGATCCAAGAGAACCTCACTTAACAGCTGTAAAAAGAATCTTTAAGTATCTTAAAGGAACAGCTGATCTAGGATTATGGTATCCTAGAGAATCAGATTTTAAATTAATAGGTTACTCAGATGCAGATTTTGCAGGTTGCAAAATTGACAGGAAAAGCACAAGTGGTAGCTGCCAATTTCTTGGAGGCAGGTTGGTTTCTTGGTATAGCAAGAAACAAAAGTCAATTTCCACATCAACTGCAGAAGCAGAGTATATTGCTGCAGGAAGCTGCTGTGCACAGATTCTCTGGATGAAGAATCAGTTACTAGATTATGGGTTAACGTATTTCAAAATCCCTATTTACTGTGATAATCAAAGTGCTATTGCTATGACAGGTAATCCAGTTCAACACTCTATGACAAAGCACATCAGCATCAGGTACCATTTCATCAGGGAACATGTGGATGAAGGTACAGTGGAATTGCATTTTGTTCCCACAGATCAACAAGTAGCAGATATCTTCACAAAACCACTGTGTGAAGCTACCTTTTCAAAATTGGTAAATGAACTTGGAATGATTTCAGGTTCTTTCTCTAAATCTGCTTAAACTTGTTCTATGTTATCAGACTTTATGATCAGTATTTACAGAATTAATCTCTTTGTATATTCTGTGCATTAATTGATAAATGTCTTTAAGTACTGACTGTTGTCTGATATATGTTTCTAAACTCTGATAAGTGATATGTCTGTTTCAGTAACTATTCAATCCTATGAGGATAACTGTGCTAGATACTGACCTACTAGTCTTCAATAAACAAATGATCCCATGAAAGAAGTAATTATTTCTGTGGAAATCTTATGACACAAGCAAATTCTGATAACTGAGCTTAGTTAAGTTTAATTTGTATATCTTATTACTAAGTCACAAATTAGAATAATGCTACTCATCTGTTTAAGTTCTGATTCTAGTAAAACTGCTGAATGTACTAAGTGCTGATAAACCTCACTTATCAAAAGAAGAAGAACAATAATCAAAGAATAATATCAGGTACTCCTTTGAGATCTAGAGTAAAAATGTGAAAGGGACGACCCAAGTGCATTGCTGGTATTAAGTAAATATGCATTAGAAAAGCAAAATATTTTCTTGGTGACTTTTCACACTCTATGATTACTGGAGAAATACTCTGATAATAGCATAAATTCTGATAAACAGTCGTGACTCACTTACACTGAGAAGCCTCTGTAAAATAGAATTTCAAAAGATGCATAAAATTAGCACAAAAACAGTAGAGGTGAACTCATGCATGAACTCATTTATCAGTAGGTTTCAGGATAATGGCAGCTCTTTAGCAAAATTTTAATTATGACTTATTACTAAGATGTACTGAAGTAGATCAGATTTTACTCTTTGTCTGTTATTTAGCTTAATGCACACACACATCACTCCATATGAATGATGAAATTTCTGTGGTGGTCTGATAGGGATAAATAAATCCTGATTTTATTAATAATGGGCTGCTGGACCCAATAAGAAGATATATGATATTCAGACCAGAAAGGTTAAGCCTGATGGACCAGATCAGGCCTGATGGAATAAAAAAGGCCCAAAAGCCCTGATTATTAATTAATTTCGTAATTAATTAATAAGGGAAAAATCAGCTGTTGAGAAGAGTCTTGATAAGGATATAAATCTTTATAGATAAGCCTCAAGGGGACCTAAAAGGATAAGGGATCAGTTTCCTACTATCTAGGACTCCAAAGTCCATTCTAACTATGAGACTTGCCCACCAAGTCTCCTATACCAAGTCCAATTCAAGGACCACCAACATCTATATAAGGGGTCTCACCCCACAAATCAGAACTATGTTTTTTGACTTGATCCTTGGCAATCAGCAAGGTACGTAGGCATCTTGTTAAGGCAGATTGAGTCACGAAACACAAGAGCAGTCAAATCGAGCCTCGAAGCTCACGTTCCTTAGTATTAAATACAGCAATTATATATAGTAGTTTTAATCCATAACATTTGGCGCCGTCTGTGGGAATTACGCAACAACAACCATGGCGAGAACACGGAGAACAACCAGCACTCTGGAGGAGGGAACACCATCAGGGACAACCCAGGTGATTTCATCAACCGTGGAGGTTCCTCCCCATTCAACTTATGCATCTACTCAGGGGGAAGCCCAGACAGGGGCAACTCATCCTCAGCCACAAGGGACAACTCCCCCGACTGTTCAAGGTACGAATCCTCAAGTTCAACAAATACATATACCTGTGAATTCTCGACCCGTCGGGTATGAATACTCAACTATTGTTACTACTAACCCCCCTTATGGGATGCCCCTTCACCCTGAGGTTGGAGGAAGTGGATATGCTGGGCGAAGCGAAGCACGAGGGCGGTCGCCCCCCTATATACGAGGTTTGGATCCTATCCCTGAGGATCGGGAATTTTCTGGTCCATACACTGAGAGAGACTCCGAATCTTCGGATGATGAAGTGGCCCCGAGAAGGAGGCGTCCTGGAAAAGAGCCAATGGCCGATGGAAGGCAACGCCCCCAAAGCACCCCAGGGGCGAATCCCCAAGAAGTGCAGGAAAAGATCAGGGCTCATGAGGCTGAAATCCAAAGGCTGAGGCGTGATTTGGAGGCTTACCAAGCCACCAGACCCCACATACCTCCTAGGGGGAGAAATCCTCCTTCTATCATAGACCTGGATGGTCCGGTAAGAAGAAGGGCTGCTGTCCCAAGAACTGATCCAAGCAATCTCCTTCCCCTTGGGGATCCTGATGATCCAACTCCACCCTTCACAGAAGAGATAATGAATGCCCATATCTCAAGAAAATTTAAGATGCCCACTATCAAAGCCTATGATGGCACGGGAGACCCCGCTAATCATGTTAGGACATTCTCTAATGCACTGCTGCTGCAACCCGTGAATGATGATATAAAATGTCGGGCCTTCCCTCAAACCCTGTCGGGTATGGCTCAAAGATGGTACAGTCGCCTACCCCCAAATTCTATTGGATCATTCAGAGAATTAAGTCAGGCTTTTATTAAGCAATTCATCAGTGGAAGAGTCCATGAGAAAAGTTCAGCATCTCTTATGAGTCTTGTGCAGGGAGCTAAAGAATCCTTAAGAGATTACCTAAATCGTTTTACAAAGGAGGCTTTAAAAGTCCCAGACCTTGATGATAAGGTAGCCATGATAGCGCTGCAACAAGGAACTAGGGATGAGTTTTTCAAGATGTCTTTGGCCAAACGGCCCCCTGAGAGCATGTTGCAGCTCCAAGAGAGGGCAGGGAAGTATATCAAGGTTGAAGAGAGTATGAGGAAGACCGTAGTAAGTAATGAGCCCACTGGAGGCAAGAAACGAAAAACTGATTTGGAGTACATCGCTAAGGATAAGTATCCTAGAACTGAACAAAACCCTGATTCAACCCCCAAGAAGGGAGGACCTGGGCAAAAGTTCACTGAATACGCTAAGCTGAATGCCCCCAGAAGTCAGATTTTGATGGAGATTGAGAAAGATAGAGATATTCGCTGGCCTAAGCCCTTGAAGGCTGATCCCGCCAAGCTAGATAAGGGCAAGTATTGCAGGTTTCACAAAGATGTTGGTCATGACACCGATGAGTGTAGGCAGTTGAAAGATGAAATTGAGTTTTTGATTCGAAAAGGAAGGCTGAACAAGTATACTGGAGATGGAGGAGACAGAAACAATAATGGAAGGAAGAACTTTGAAGATCGTAGGAGGGACCAAGATGATCAGGGGCGGAATCCCCAACCTAGAGGACCAGTTATAAACACCATTTATGGAGGGCCGAGACCTCGAGGGCCTGTGATAAACACGATCTTTGGAGGTCCAACTGCTGCTGGATTGTCCAAAAATTCCAGAAAGGCATATACTAGAGAGGTTATGCATATTATTGGAGAAGCCCCGAAGAGGGCCAGGACAGAAGTGACATTGGCTTTTGATGATTCCGACCTAGAGGGTGTGAAGTTTCCCCATGACGACCCGCTGGTCATAACGCCGATAATAGGAAATAGCCCGGTTAAGAGGGTCCTTGTGGATAATGGTGCTTCTGTGGATATCTTGCTCCACGACACCTTTCTAAGGATGGGGTATAACGACTCCCAGTTGACACCAACCGACATGCCGATATATGGATTTGCTGGAGTAGAATGTCCTGTGGAAGGGATAATTAAATTGCCAACCACCATAGGTATGGAGCCAAGGCAAGCAACGCAGATGCTGGATTTTGTGGTGGTAAAGGCTAGTTCAACTTATAATGCTATCATGGGGAGAACAGGGATACATGCCTTCAAGGCAGTCCCCTCTTCCTACCATTCAGTCATGAAGTTTCCCACCCGAAACGGTATTGGAGAAGAGAGAGGAGATCAAAAAATGGCTAGAAGCTGTTATGTGGCCTCTTTGAGGGCAGATGGAGTCGGGGGGCAGGTTCTTCCTATTGAAGATATGGATGTTCGAGAAAATGATGAGAATAGAGGAAGGCCAGCAGAAGAATTGGTTTCGGTTCCTTTAGACCCCGAGAATCCTGAGAGGATGACTTTCATTGGAGCCACATTGGAGGAGCCTCTTAGAGGGAAGTTAGTGAAATTTTTACAAGAAAATAGTGATGTGTTTGCATGGTCAGCAGCTGATATGCCAGGTATAGACCCGGAGTTAATTACTCACAAGCTAAACGTGGATCCAAGCCGGAAGACAGTGAAACAAAAGAAAAGAAATTTTGCCCCGGAAAGACAAGAGGCTATAAAACAGGAAGTAGAAAAGCTCTTAGAGGCTGGTTTCATTGAGGAGATTCAATTTCCGGAGTGGTTAGCAAACCCTGTAATGGTGAAGAAGGCTAATGGAAAGTGGAGAATGTGTATAGACTTCACTGATCTGAATGATGCATGCCCCAAAGACTGTTTCCCGCTGCCTAGAATTGATACTTTGATTGATGCCACTGCTGGACATGAGATGCTGAGTTTCATGGATGGATTTAGCGGATATAATCAGATCAAAATGCATAAGGATGACATTCCAAAGGTATCATTTATCACTGACTTTGGTGTTTATTGTTATCTTGTTATGGCATTTGGTCTCAAGAATGCAGGAGCCACCTATCAGAGGTTGGTGAATAAAATTTTTAAGGATCTTATTGGTAAGACTATGGAAGTCTATGTTGATGACATGTTAGTCAAGAGTCTAGTAAAGACTGATCATATAGCCCATTTAAGGGAAGCTTTTGAGGTCCTGAGGTACCACAAGATGATGTTGAATCCGACGAAGTGTGCTTTCGGAGTAGGATCTGGAAAATTCTTGGGATTGATGGTCTCGAAGAGGGGAATTGAGGCAAACCCCGATAAAATAAAGGCAATCCTGGACATGGAACCCCCTAAAACTGTCAAGGATGTTCAGAAGCTCACAGGAAGGGTCGCTGCGTTAGGACGATTCATCTCCAAGTCAGGAGACAAGTGCTTGTCATTTTTCAAGTCACTAAGGAACATCAAAGACTTTGTATGGAGTGAGGAAAATCAGAAGGCATTTGAACAGTTAAAGAAGTATATGGGCCAGGCCCCGTTGTTGGCCAAGCCAGTTCTGAATGAAGTTTTATTCTTGTACTTAGCTATTTCGGAGAGCGCCTTGAGCGCCGTGTTGGTTAAGGAGGAACTGAAAGTCCAGAAACCCGTATACTATGTCAGCAAAATTTTGCATGGTGCTGAGTTGAATTATTCAGCCATTGAGAAATTCGCTTTAGCCTTGGTTATGGCTTCAAGAAAGCTGCGTCCTTATTTTCAAGCTCACCAAATTGAAGTGCTAACAAATCAGCCACTGAGAAATATCATTCACAGTCCCAAGGCAAGTGGGAGACTGATTAAGTGGGCAATAGAGTTGGGAGAATTCGATCTCAAGTATAAGCCACGTACGGCCATAAAAGCCCAGGCACTAGCTGACTTCGTGGTGGAATGTACCATACCCAACCAAGAAGTCGGGGGGCAGGAAGATACCATACCTCAAGACAAGGGAGTCGACAATGGGGACAAGGAAAAAGAATATTGGGTTCTCTATTTTGATGGAGCATCAAAAACAAATTCCAGTGGAGCAGGATTGGTTCTGCAAAGCCCTGATGGGTTCTTAATTGAGTATGCTATGAAGCTAGACTTCCCAACCACAAATAATGAGGCAGAATATGAAGCCCTGATAGCTGGCCTTGGTCTAGCTGGGACACTTAGAGTCAAAAACTTAAAGGTCCGTGGAGACTCAAAGCTGATCATATCCCAGGTAAAGGGAGAATTTGAGGCAAGGGATGATACAATGGCTAAATATGTCCGCCTAGTAAGGGCTGTGATGACCCAGTTTAATGAATGCCATGTTGAGCACATTCCAAGGGAAGAAAATGTTAAGGCAGATGCGCTATCAAAGTTTGCTTCATCTGAGATAGAAGAAAGTTCAGGGAGTGTATACTTTCGTGTTTTGAGGACACGAAGCATAGATGTTAAGCTCGTGGCTCCCATAGGCCTGGGGACGTCATGGATCGATCCCATCAAGGCTCACATTCAAACCGGTTGGTTGCCAAGCGATGCAACTGAAGCACGAAAATTAACTGTTCGAGCACTAAGGTACTCATTGATAGACGGGATTCTGTATAAAAGATCTTTCGTGGTTCCTTACTTGAGGTGTCTCAGGCCCGATGAGGCACGCTTAGCTCTTGAGGAAGTGCATGAAGGTATTTGTGGGCAACACTTGGGGGGCAGGGCCTTAGCTCATAAGATAACCCGTTTAGGCTTTTATTGGCCAGAAATGATGGCTGATGCCAAAGAATATGTAAAGAAGTGTGATCGCTGTCAGAAGCATGCACCGGTTGTTAGACAACCCCCCGAGATGCTGACCTCTATCAACTCGCCTATTCCCTTTGCAATGTGGGGAATGGATATTCTAGGTCCTTTTCCTATGGCCACGGCACAAAGGAAGTTTCTGATTGTAGCCATTGATTATTTCACCAAGTGGATCGAAGCCAAACCTTTGGCCAAAATCACAACTAAGCAAGTTGCACAATTCCTGTGGGAAAATATTATGTGCCGATATGGAATTCCCCGTATCCTCGTCACTGACAATGGAACGCAATTCAATAATGAGGAATTCAAGAAGTACTGTGAAGAAAATGAAATTGAGTTACGGTTCACCTCTGTCGCTCACCCACAAGCTAATGGGCAAGCAGAAGTTGCAAATCGAATAATTCTGGACGGATTAAAGAAGAGGATCGAGAAGTCAAGAAATAATTGGGTGGATGAGATACTTCCCATATTATGGGCCTATAGGACTACCTGTAGAGTCACGACAGGTGCGACCCCTTTCATGTTGGCATATGGGGCAGAAGCAGTAGTTCCCGTGGAGATATCACATTCTTCTCCAAGGATTCAGGCTTTTGATGAGAAAGAAAATGAGGAAGGGCAGAAGCTAGCCCTGGATTTAATCGATGAAGTGCGAGATAAAGCACATGCAAAGATAGTAGAATATCAGAAAAAAGCTTCATTCTACTACAACCTAAGGGTTAAAGAAAGGTTTTTTAAACAAGGCGATCTAGTCTTGAGGAAGATAGAAGCATCTGGTGTAGGACAAAAAGGGAAGCTTGCCCCAAATTGGGAAGGGCCATACAGAGTCAAGAGTGTTCAAGGTAGAGGAACCTACAAGCTCGAGACTGTGGATGGTTTTGAAGTCCCGAGGACCTGGCACGCACAAAACCTGAAGGTTTACTACGTGTAAGATAGGTTTACTAGATCCAGGTCGAATTTTCGAGTAGGATCCTGGTCGAATTCCAGGTCCTAGATACAGGTCGAAATTTCGACTAGGATCCTGGTCGAATTCCAGGTCGTGGATCCTAGTCGAAATCCTTCGACCAGGATGACAAGGCTGACCCCTATTTTCGACTAGGATCCAGGTCGAAATTTCGACTAGGATCCTGGTCGAAAAAAGGGCTGGAAATTTGAAAATTCCAGAAAATAAGGAAAAATCCCAGAAAAATTAGGGAAAATTCCAGAAAATAAGGAAAAATCCCAGAAAAATTAGGGAAAATTCCAGAAAATAAGGAAAAATCCCAGAAAAATTAGGGAAAATTCCAGAAAATGAGGAAAAATCCCAGAAAAATTAGGGAAAAATCCAGAAATTAGGGAAAAAATCCCGGAAATAAGGGAAAAAATTCCAGGAAATCAAAATAATTCCTGAATAAAAGGAAAAACTCGTTGTAAACGTGTAGGTCGCTCCACACTTTACGCAAGAACGAAACCCTGTAAGGGAATGAATAGACTTAACTTCTGTGAAACCTAATCAATGTTTCCCAAAAGTTGGGGGGCAAATGATAGGGATAAATAAATCCTGATTTTATTAATAATGGGCTGCTGGACCCAATAAGAAGATATATGATATTCAGACCAGAAAGGTTAAGCCTGATGGACCAGATCAGGCCTGATGGAATAAAAAAGGCCCAAAAGCCCTGATTATTAATTAATTTCGTAATTAATTAATAAGGGAAAAATCAGCTGTTGAGAAGAGTCTTGATAAGGATATAAATCTTTATAGATAAGCCTCAAGGGGACCTAAAAGGATAAGGGATCAGTTTCCTACTATCTAGGACTCCAAAGTCCATTCTAACTATGAGACTTGCCCACCAAGTCTCCTATACCAAGTCCAATTCAAGGACCACCAACATCTATATAAGGGGTCTCACCCCACAAATCAGAACTACGTTTTTTGACTTGATCCTTGGCAATCAGCAAGGTACGTAGGCATCTTGTTAAGGCAGATTGAGTCACGAAACACAAGAGCAGTCAAATCGAGCCTCGAAGCTCACGTTCCTTAGTATTAAATACAGCAATTATATATAGTAGTTTTAATCCATAACATGGTCTATGTTATTTTAGATCAACAGTCATTGTGTCACTTTTGCACAAATTCTGAGGACAAGTTCTAGTTACACGTTCTGATGATTAAGTTCTGACGTTCATAACTAAGAACTTGTATGAGTATTTACTAAGATAGATATTCCTTGTTCGAGTTAAGACATTATGTTCTGATGACTGTTAAGTTCTGGTATAGGTCTAAGTTCTGATTTTTCAGTCTAACCCTTTACTTGACTTATCTGTGAGTAAAATTTGGTAACAGTCTCAGATTAATTTCGAAATGTTGAAGTGGAAGATTAATAGTCTATGGTTAAAACATAATGGCACTCGTCCTTGAACAGTTCACTCTTGTTACATGTGTACATTCCTTTTCCAATGACTGTTATTCTTTTTCAAAGTCTAGGGAGACGAGGTAGAATTAATTCTACCTGTCTGCACTCAATATCTTTGTGTCTCTTGGCATTCTCATGCCTATATATGCAACCACTTCACATTAGTCTTCTCATCACACTTGTATCACAAATTCAGTCTTGTTTTTCATTTACTATCACAAATGGCTGAATTTGGCTGGTTCTACAATTACGGTGATGAGACTGTGCATGTCTTTTTAAATGGAATTTCAACTCCCTACCCTATCACCAACATCCCTCACAATCTCTGGATTCAATTTCCAGAGGTTATCAAACGTGATCTGGTGGCCGTTCGAAGAGACCTTCACCTTCGTCGTATCCGTCAGCAAGAGCGAATCATTCGACTCGCTATCTTGTTTGTCGAAGATAGGAAGAGGAGGATGACTTAATCTCGTCTTCTTCCTATTCTTCCTCATCCTCAGCTTTGTCAGGCTTCTTAGCTAAGACTAAAGCTGTTGACGTTAGGATTAGAAGCTTAGGGAAAATCTTGTATTGATGTAATTTCTATTTCATATATGTATTGACTTGATATATTAATGAAAACTGTTTTTACTTCAAGATTTTGTCTCTGAGTTATTTTATCTGTGTTGTTAAATCCTGCTTGATATTCTGATGACCATTTAAATTTTGTCTTTATTTAAGTTCTGATTCTTTGTCAGCACTTATTCATCGAAATTATCTCGGTCATTTTTAACATGATTCATTTTCAGAATATTAATGTTGCAGTGAAAAACAATTCAATCAGTGCTAACGGTTTCAATTTTGAATTAAACCTGTGTCTCTTGATAACTGAAATGGTTTTTCCTTGAATCAAGGCAACTGGATAAGTAATCATTCCTGTTTTCTCGAGCCCAGTAACTATCCGTTATTACTGCATGTCTGACAGGTGTCCAACGGTAACATTTTTCTTCGAGTATAAGAACAACAGAGAGAAGATTTCTTTAATCTTTTACTTTCTTTATACTTTATCTCTCTTCTTACTTTTACTCTCTTTCTCATTCTTTCTCACGTTGGTTTTTCATACAGACATTATCTCACACACCTAACAGGCATACTTGAATTTCAATATTTTTTCACATGGCACCAAAGGATTTAATCATTGATGGAGCAAAGTTTGTTCCAAACAACTATGTTGCAATTCTTGATCATGCTGAAGCTCCATCTGAATTGCATTTTGTGCAAGATCTTCTTGCACATAGTGAGGTTGGGTACGCCTTAACTCAGCCTGAATTATTTTCAAGTCAACAAGTTCTGCGGTTCTGGAGGACTGGAGTTTATGATGATGGTGGTAAACGAGGAACTCCCAGTATTATCTTCCAAGTGGGTGATTCTTCCTATGTAGTCACTCCTGGTACAGTACGAAGAGCATTAGATCTTCCAGAAGATTGTACCTTCTCTATACCAGAGGAATCAGACCTTCGGGGGTTAATGACTGATTTGGGATATGAAAAGAGTCTGACGAAACTTGGACAGTTGAAACGGGCTAATATCAGAAGATAATGGAGTTTCTTCTTCGATTGCATCACCAAGGCTTTTGGCAACAAGTGTTCAAATTTTGATGCCATCCCAATTCTGAGTCAGCACATCGGGTATGCTATTATCCATCAAACTCATTTTGATTTTGCAACTGGAATAATTGGTTTTATTGGGGATAGGATGACAGAGGATCGAGATGTTGTTTATTTTGCTAGATTCTGTCAACTTATTTATACGTATTGTACTGCTGAACCCCAGTTAGTCAGCACTCAAACCCCACATTTTAAGGTTGCAAAAAGGTACTTTAACGACCTGATAAATGCTGACACAAAGAAATCAATGGTGAGACAATTACAGATTCCTCAGTCTGTGAAACAGATTCTGGTAAATGCTGATCCTGCTACTTACAAATCTGTTTACTCAAATGTTCAACCAACTCACCATAACCAAAATCCATCAACCTCAGTCCCTACCTCTCATTCTACTCAACCTACCCTCAGAACTTATCTCAAATCCTATCTCTCCACTTCACAGACTGCTCAACCTTCTTCTTCAGCACCTACTGTGAAGCCTACATCCTCTAAGCCAAAGAGAACAAAGACTGTTTCTCAAACATCTCAGAAGAAGAGGAGGATTACTTTGAGAGATGAATCAGATTCTGAGGATCAGATTCCCTCTTCAGAACCTATGATAAATGAAGCTGAGAAGGCAACTTCTCAGAAGGATTCTGCAATTGGGGGTTCTAGGCTTCTCAAGAGGCTTAGACGTATGACGGTCCCTGCAACTCCCAAGGAATCCAAATCAACAAGGAAGTACAAGAAACAGAGGGCACAGAGGCCAGTTTCAGATGATGAGGAGGAAGCAGCTAAGGAAGGGGATCAGGAATCTCTGATCTCACAAGACAAGGAATTTGCTCCAGTCACTTCTTCTCCATCAACTCCATCTCAGGAACCTGTATCTGACAAGGCTAATTCACCTTCTATATCTCTTGTTGATCCAGGCACAAGTGCTGAAATTGATATTCAGAACTTGGTTGTGCCTGAAATACTTTTCTTAGAAGCTCCAACAGCAAATAATCCTTCCACAACACCTGTTACTGATGCTGTTCAAACTCCTGAGTTATCACTAACACCTTCTCTGCATCAAGATGATGATCAGATTTTAGGTGAGCATCAGGATATGGCTGTTGATCAGAACTTAGTATCAGATCAGCAATTAGAGGATGTTGAAGCCTCCATTGCTACTCATACAGTTGTCTTATCAGAAGATACTGATTCTTTAAGTTCTGATGCTGCAAATGTTGGAGATACTGGTGAAGCTGCTACAACTGTAGATGCTGATGAAGCAGGTCCTTCAGGACATACTCCTCCTAAGTCTGAACTGCTAAAGGAGTTTGTTATCAGGGATGCACCAGTACCTTGGAGTGAAACTCCTGCAGGTCAGGAGTGGACTAAGGAATGGAACTCAGTTTCATGTGTTCCAAATGCTTTACATCTTGCTGAGCACTTGACTAAAGCTGATGAAATGTTACATTCTGATGATTTTAAAATCCAGCTTAGAGTCACTGCATTGAGTACTAAACATCTACAAGGTCTTCATTCCAACACTCATGCAGAGCTACACAAGATTCAGGAGAACTTTATTAAACAGGAACAAGTTTGGAAACTTGATAAGAAAAAGTTCTTCCAACCTACCATTGACAGGGTTGCTTATATTGAGAAAACTCAAGAGAAGCAACAAGCTCAGATTGATCAAATTCTGACAAATCAAGCTTCTCAGCAATCGCAACTTACTGAAATCCAGACCTCAGTGGAACTACTTATCTCTCTTTTATTACCTGTTGATGCCAAAAAGGGGGAGAAGGTAATTAAGTCCAAATGCAAAACTAACAAGTCACTGCAAGGAAAGGATGATGGAAAAGATGACCAAGGAAACTCTGGAATGGGTGGTGGTCATAGTCAAGGTAGAAGGTTTACATCAAGACAAGCTAGTCACAGAACAAGTTCTGATACTGGGAAAAGAATAAGTTCTGCTGCTGGTAAAAGGATAAGTTCTGATGAACTTCTAGATCTTGATGAGAAAATGTCAAGACAGTTATTTCTTCAAGAAAATCCAGGGATGGACTTGGAAAGTTTAGAGGAAGAAGAAGCCAGACTTAAATCAGAGAAAGTCACATCTAAATCTGAAGCTTCTGGTAAAAAGTTACTTCCAAAACCTAAAGGCATTGTGATCAAAGAAAGGATACATACTGAAGAAACTTTGGCTAGATCACAACCACAGATAGATCCAAGATCCAAGGGTAAAGAAAAGGTTGGTGAACCTATCAAGCCTTATGTACCTCCTGATGAAGAAGAAATTACTGATGGAAAAAATAATCTTGCTCTGACTTCAAGAAAAGTTCTTAAAACAACCTCTGACATGGCTCAAGTTGTTCAGAGTCAAGAAATTGTAAGTTCTGATATTCAGAAGAAGCAAGTAACCTCTGACAGTGCTCAAGTTAACTTGATATCAGAAAATAAATCTAAAACACTCCTACCAGGATTCACTAAAGCAAAACAGTCTCAATCTTTGAAGACTACTTCAAGTGGTTTTGAAGCAAGAGTAGTTACTGGAAAGGAAGCTAGAGATAAAACTGGATTGGGAAGTGCTGATGAAAGAAGAGTACACAACACTACCGATGATCCAACTTCCTTGAGTGAACCAGGTATTGGAGCAACTCCTGAGAGATTGAATCAACTAGAATCTGTACAGATGGTTTACCATACCTACTTGAAAGAATACATCATGTTGTATTTCATGACAGATGGTAGGGTTTATCATATAAGACAAAATGCCATTCCATTGAAGTATTTTGAAGAATTGGAGCATGTATTATTCTTACTTCAAGTGGATGACAGAATAACAGAGACTGCTGCAAACTACTTAAAGGAACAGATTCAGAGACAGAAAAGACTTTATTCTGTTAAGTCTGACAGCAGATATGTTCCAAAGTACAGAAATCACAATGGTGATATTGTTGATATGAAGCCTAATACTGCACAGATCAGAACATATCTTGGTATTAAGGGGCTTGAATTCAATCTAGAGTCTAACAAAGCTTATGTCATAAGACTAGATCGGGAGTTGAGAAAAGCAAAGATTAATGATCTCAGAGCTGCAATATTTCAAACTGGTGAAGATACTGCAGAGCTTAAAGATGTCAAACGGAGAATGATTGATGAACTCAGATATGCTGAGAAATGTTTGTTGAAGAATTATCTCAGAACAACTCCTGACATCAGAGAGATCAGAAAATGATGAAGCCAAGTCGAAGATCTACAACTGCTTAAATTCTGATATTTATACAGATTGAAGTTGTTATCAGAAGTTGAATTGGTAAAAACTTTAAGGACTGTAAGTTGTAGTTATCTTGTCTATTTCTCATGCATTTGTACTTAATGTTTTTGACATCATCAAATATCTGTTAAACTTGTATATTTTATTAATTTACAAGTTGGGGGAGATTGTTAGATATATTTGATAATGTCATGGCTAATATGTTTTATGTTTAGATTTCAGATCTTATTTGAACAGAACAAATCAGTACTTAACTGATCAGTACTTATACTGGAAGTCAGAACTTAAGGGATATCAGTACTTATGTTATCAGGAGATAGATATCAGAACTTAAGTGCTGAAGGACGATCAGATAAGGACAGTAGCTGATTAAAGTTAAGAAGATCAAGATAAACATAAGAAGAGATATGCATGAAGAAGGAATTCCGTGAAGAATGGAATACTTGGAATAGAAGATATCTGATTGATATATTTTAGGAAGCAAAATTATATTCCATATCAATTAGCGATTATCTTGTAACTGTGTAGTATATAAACACAGACATAGGGTTTACACTATAAGTGTTATCATTATCGAGAATATTATTTATTATAACCCTAGCAGCTCTCGTGATATTTTTGTTCATCACTGAGAGATAACAGTTCCAGATTGTAACAGAGTTTATTGTTTAAATAAAGTTTGTTTTCTGTTACATAAGTTCTTGAAGTTTGATTTGATTGTAATAAACACTGTATTCACCCCCTCTACAGTGAAAGTGTGACCTAACACTTTTGGTACTTCTACTAGCTCCTTTCATCCTGGCTCCATCTCCACTAATCTCCAAATTCAGTCACTGCAAAACCAAGTCTCCTCACTGCAAGACTCCAACTCCTCTCTCATTGCACAAGTTCAAACCTTGACATCTCTAGTCAAGAGCCAACAAACAGACATCCAGACCCTGGTGGACTCTCACAAGCATCTTCAAATACAGAATTATGTAGCTTTGGGAGCCATCATGGGCAAACTCAACATACCAATACCCTCCCTACCTGAACAAGTGAGACCAGAAATTCCAACTCCCCTCCTCATGCTTGTCACCAAGACTAAGGGGGAGATTGAGACTAGAATTCAATAATCTAAGGGTCAAAGTTCAAATGCTACACTAGATGTTGGAAAGGAAAGGAAATACTTCAAAGGGCTGCAAAAGGACCAAATCAAGATCAAGAATTCAATGATCTTCTTGCAACACTGAGAGTGTCCCTTAAAAAAAACTATGTGACTTGCAAGAAAGCCCTGGACAAGAACATTAACTTCTTAAGGGTAGTGATAGTGAAGAGAAATGACTTCCTAGAAAAAAGAATTGTCATGAACATTAATGATGGTGCTGTGGACAGATGCATTCAGGTGACTCTTGAAAATCTCCAAACTCTAAGAGCACCTGAGCTTAATGTGATGATTGACAGAGTAAATCCAGTCATTCAAGAGGATACTCAACTTCTTCAAGAGCTTAAGAAGGCACATATAGGAGCTTTTCTAGAAGCCTATCTTTATCCAAATCAATGAATAGTTTACATCTGCCCAGTGACCAAACAAGCCAGACACCTTCTTGTTCCAAAACACTGTATCAGATCAAACATGAGGCTGATCATGACTTTACAGTCTGACTTGAAATGCAAAATGAACAAGAAGCATGTAGATGAGTAGATGATAAAACATTCTGGAGAAGTATGTTGTGAACCTTGACACCATGCTGCCAAATACTCAATATAATCTAAGAAAAGACAAGGATGATGATTAGTAGAAGAAAGATGATCAAAATCCTTCTGGCTCAAATCCAAGTCAATCTAGTAAGCCATCTGGAAGCAAGGGTGGAGAGAAGAAGAAGGAGGATGACAAGAAAGTTGAAGAAAAGAAGAGAAGGGGTGAGAGGAGAAGCAAGAAGACTCATGATGGCTCAGAACCACTAAAACCCTAAAAATCCAAACAAACCTAGCTCAAACTTTACCTCAATCTTCAAAAACAACCATCTCAAACATTATACCATCTCAAAACTCAAAACCTAAATTTCTTTATAAACAAACAGTTAACTCCTTCCTAAAAATTCCAATCACCACAAGCCGAACAAATCTCAAGAAAATCACAACCTTACCTTTAACCAAACCATCACACAAAACTCATTTCAAGTCTGTTGGGAGAAAACTTAAGAAATCTAAGTCTAATAAAAAAGTTGAAGTTGCTGAAAGGGCCATCTGGAATTGTTTCAAGCAGAATGATTTTCTACCCTTAAACTGGTATAGTTCAGATGAAGACTATTTCCAATAACTGGCTGAAGAAATAGTTATCAGATTTACTCTTGACAGAAGATTTTCTTTGCTTTGCCTTCTGACATGAATCACAAAGGCCATCAGGAGCAAATACTATTTTTGGCAGTCCTCTCACAAGATCTTTCTTTATAAGCTCATTTATATTATTAAAATTTAAATGAGAGAGTTTCTTGTGCCAATTCCAGCTTTCTTCAATTGATGCTCTACTCAACAGATAGATTGCAGAACCATCAGTACTTGTTGAAATTATGGCTTCATAAATGTTACCATGCCTGTATCCCTTCAGAACCACTTTGCCTTTTGAATTACTTATAACTTCACAGTGTTCTTCAAAGAAATCCACATGATAACCTCTGTCACAGATTTGACTTATACTCAACGGATTATGTTTAAGTCCTGAGACAAGAGCTACTTTTTCAATGATGACATTCCCAAGATTGATCTTGCCATATCCCAGAGTTTTTCCAATATTGCCATCTCCATAAGAAACTTCTGGGCCATCTTTCTCCACAAAATCTGATAGCAGGGCTTTATTTCCAGTCATATATCCTGAACATCCACTGTCCAGAACTAGGATGTTCTTCTTGTTGCCCCGCGATCACAAAGACCACTAATGGTTAGTTTTAAGGACCGAGACTTACTTGGATCCTTTAGCCTTTTTAATTTTGTTAACATTTGCAGCGGATTTAACATCAGAGTTTATGCTAACAATTTTCTTATAAGTATTAAAAGTATCAGACTTTGCATCATACTTTACACTAGAAGGAATTAAAGCAACTTTCTTCAAAGAAGGTTTTATCTGATAATAGTCATAGTACAAGCTATGATATTCCTTACAAGTATAAATGGAATGCCATATACTACCATAATAAAAACAAGGAATTTATGGCTTAAATCTAACAGACTGACTCTTAACTCCTGACTTAGAAGGTAAGGAGTTTATATTCTTATTCTTCCTGTAAAAAGAAGCCAGATGGTTAGAGTTTCCACAGTTATAGCATTTCTTTCTAGGAGCATTAGGAACAGGCATATAATTGTTACTTTTATTCACACCTTCCTTTCCATTCCTATTTTTCCTAGCTACCTTTACCTTGTTTACACTAGTAACCTCTTTCAGCTTATGTTTAAGCTGCTTCTTTGTCATTAAGCCTATGTTAACTTCAGTTGGTTTATCCTGTTCTATTTTGTCAGAAGTTGACTCTGCTATCACTTCTGTCTCAATATCTTTCATCTTTTCAGAATCAGACTTTACAGTTTTAGCTACAAATTTAACAGGATTTACCTTTGGCTTAGCTTGTTCAGTTCCTTTTTCACTTTTCTCATCTCCATAACCTAAGCCCTCTTTCCAGTTTCCACTACATAGTATATCCTGAGTTGCTCTGCCAGAGTTAGTCCAAGTCCTGATAATCTCTCTCTCTTTTTCTAACTCAGTTTTTAGAGATTTATTCATTTTTAGCACTTCATCTCTAACATAGAAAGCATCATCTCTATCCTTCTGAGTTTGATGGAACATAACTAACTCTTTTTCTAAATAATCATTCCTCTTTTTAAAAGCAAGATTTCCAGAAGTTAATCTTTCACATGTTAAAGTTTGATCTCTATAGATAATAAACATGGTTTAAAGATATAACCTCAACTCAGTAATATCATCAGTATGAAAGGCATAAGTTGTTTGAGGTACCTTTAACTCAGCAGAATCAGAACTGCTATCAACATTTGCCATCAAGGCATAGTTCTCCTCATCTTCGAAATCTGAGATGTCTGTCCAGCTTTTCTTCTTTGTGACAAGAGACTTGCCTTTATCACTTTTTCCTTTCTTGCAGTCAGGAGATATGTGGCCTTTCTCACCACAGTTGTAGCATATGACATTTGAGTAATCTCCTCTATCAGACTTTCCTCCTTTGCTTTCAGATTTTCTGAAGCCCTTCTTATCAGAACTTCTACCTTTCCTGGAAAACGTATTTCCCCCTCTGAATTTCCTATAGGCTATCTTTGTGATACCCTATAACACCCCCAAATCCGGGGTCGGGGATTCGGGTTGTCACGAGTTCCATTTCCCTTACCAATACTTAATCTTAACAGTCAACCAACTACTGAGTACTGTGACCCCACAATATACACACACACACACCACAAGTTATAGTCTGAGAGATGAATACCAAAAATAACACAAGTTATTTTATTCCACAATTATAAACCGTTACACCTTAAAAGGGTTTCTGAATAAATTTACATTTCTTTGCCATTATTACAATTCATATAGATACATAAGTCTGTTACATCAGAAGTTGAAAGTCTAGCCTATTGATAATTTCTACCTCAGCTACAGCGGCATCAACGCTTCCAGAAAACTGCGGAACGTTTCCTAACCGCTTGCGAATTGGAAGCTTGGTCCTGTTCATCTTTTCTATCTGTTGTTGTGTGATAAAAGAAGAAAGCAAGGGTGAGCAACAAGCCCACCAAAATAATATGTATAATAATTAACAATATATGAGCATTCTCATAGTACTCATGAAAGTCTTGGTCAAGAAGAAATGAACCAAGCTGATATCTTAACGCGACCAAGTCCCAAAATATTCAGTATATATATACATATATACTTTTCACAATCTTTGAAATCCTCTGACATGTATAATATACATAGAGTTCCAGTTTATAATTGTATAAAAATATCGCTGCAAGGTGATCTCATATATCTAACCTTGTCTCAACGTTTTTCTGAAAATCTTTGACATGCACAAGATAATCATTTACTAGATATAAGTTTAAAAGATGAAGTTACAAGATACTCCAATATACTTATATCTTTTCCGAATACTACTTGAATTACCACCGTTCAATGTATAAATAGTTCATCCCATAGATTAAACTACAAGACAAAACTTGTATAGAATCAATCTTTAAAATATCATCAAAATAAAATGAAGTTACGAGATACTTCATTTGATGCAAACATCATTTTAAAAACTCGACCCTGCCAACACTCAACAATCGTCCAATCGTAGCCTTTCTATCGAAGTGCTCTGGGTAGTGTTGCAGAAATATCCAATTGGATGATGAACTCAATACGGGAGTTTGCCGCGCCAGGAAGACCACTTACGATGATCAGTCGTAGTAGTGCAACCCCACCATTTTCTACATGTAGAGGAGAACCTGTCAGATTTACTTGTCAACCGAACACTGGACTCCTAAGGAATGGACCATCTTAGCGGAACTTCCGGGCCATTTGGGCCAATATAATAAGGCTGGGCCGGCGCCACTCGACCACTTACGCCACTCCTAGTTCAGATAAAATCCATGACTGTGAAACGTAAAGCTCGTCCCCACTTTCCCCAAGTAGAAACTTGTTGATACGGCTCCACCAAGAAGTCGTATCTAGTTGGAAAGAAAAACTCACATTTCCCAGGCGATGCCTGTTAATGGATTAACTTGTTCCAAGAACTTTACTTCCCGAGTTTTGGGTAAGTAATCAAAAACTCTTTTATCAGAATAGCACCTTGTTGCGAATATAAAATACACCACAGAGCCGAATCCTTCTGGTTTTGAGCGAGTATTTAAATCCCCTTCGAAAGGAGGATCTTAAATATAAAAATGAGTTTTGGGATCCGCCCTAACCTTTAAAATCATTTTGAAGACTCGAAACATTTTTAAGAATGTTTGGAGTGATGCTGATTTAATAAAATAAATCAGTCCCAATATATTAGAAAATTTCTGAATATTATTATTTAAATAATATTCCCATAAAGAATAATCTTTATAAAAAAATTGAAGTAGAAGTTTTAAAACTTATACTTGAAATGAATTTTAAATAACCAAAGATATACTTATACGAAAGTACTATCTTTATTTGAATAATCAAAAGTGAGTTTGATTATCGACACATTATTCTTTAATAAAATAAAGAATAATAATTAGTAAATAATCAGAGTCATAAGTCCTCGAATGAATATTCAAATAATAATATTCATTAAATAAAATAAACGGAGTCATATGTCCTCGAATGAATTTTCAAAATAATATTCATTAATAAAAAAACGGAGTCAAATGTCCTCAAATGAATATTCAAAATAATTTTCATTAATAAATTAAAGTTATCGAATAAACCTTATTCGATTCATAGTTTTGAAAACTATATCTATATATATAAGTATATATAATATACTCGGGAACATCGACTCCCGGTTTTAGAAAATGTTCACCTTTGGGTCCCCTATACTAAGGGTATACGTATACGCAACTACTGCTTATCTCTAGCATAGGTATTATACAACTTATAAGCAATTGAATCAACAATATATGTAATAACCCCAAAATTTTGAACTTTTTGTAACCCTTATAAATAGTGTTTTAGCTGAATGAGAAAACTTTTCATGCCACACTATGTAGGGGTTCTGTTATGGATATTCTGAGATTTTATTAGTACTCTATATGGTATATAAGTGTATGTAAAGATCGTCAGAATCCAATTCCGAACACTTTGATTTTTCCTAGAAATCCACTAGATACGGAAAGAATTAAGTATAAGGTAACAGGATAAAAAGGATTTAAATTAAAGGATTATAAGAGAGGATCATAAAAGGATTATAATGTATTGAGAAAGGTTAAGGAAACCCAAGTAATAAGATCCCGGGTATGATCCCTCAAACGATAAACGAAAACGAAAGTTAAGCGAACCGTATAACAGATCAGCGGTCATTAGGCAAACAATTAGGAAGTTAATCAAAGAGATTAGAGGGGATGATGTCATCCAACCAATGAGAAGAGGACAAAGAGGGGAGGATGACATCACATGATGACATAAGCATGACATAGGGAGGAAGGAGATGTGGTTGGTTTATAACCACACAAAGTCAAGGTTAGAAAGGTAATTACCCAAAAACAAATCAAAAACAACCAACCAAAGAATCAAATCAAAGAAAAAACACAAAAATCTCTCTTTCTTCCAAGCTTGCTCTCGGCTTTTCTTCTTTTTCAAAGAAGAAATTTCCAAAAATCAAGTTCCAAGCATTGTTAAATCACAAGGTAATTATCTAAGGTTCCTTGTACATAGATATGGATATCCTATAAGTTTAAGCTCCTAATTACTTCACAATCTCTTCCAATAAATCAAGGAAGAAGATGGTGAATAGTAACCTTCAAGAAATAACTTTAGTTTTCTTGAATTTTTATGAAAGTTTAAGGTTATACAAGCAAGGATCAAGGTTCTTTAGGCATTCAAAGCTCTTGTGTTGTGTTAAGAAGCTTCAAGGAAGGTATAATCTCTTAACCAAGCTTTGTTATTGAATGTTAAGAGCATAATATGAGTATTCTAGTTCATGAGAGGCTTGATGGTTGTGTATGTAGAGAGTAGTTGGTTTTGGGATGTTTTTGGAGTTGTAAATCTTGGTTGTTGATTAATGAACTTAAGTGTAGTTTAAATTCATGATAAAGAATAGTATAAATTGTTAATGTTGAGTTGTTGGGGCTGTTATGATAAAGTATGGATGGAGTTTTGATTGGGTTGTGATTGTGGGTTGATTGTGAGATGATTTGGAGTGGTTTAAAATTTGGGAAATCGCGTAAACATAGCCGTCGTAATGTCCGATTTACTTTAGACTGCTTTTGTTTATAACATTTTGACCCGAGAACTCCCTGCTAGGTTTTGACCATTGCCATGTTTAGATATTTCATGTTACGAGCTTCGTTTTGATATGTGGTTCGTTTGATTCCGATGAACGGTTTAGGAGAAACGGCCATTTTAAGTAACGACGTTTCGCGAACGAAACATTACCCCTCGCCTTACTTTGAAACATAGGTTAAAGACCAAAAAGGGTTAATTAGTGTATGAAACAATTATGGTAAGAGTGTTAGGCAGTTGGTAAAACACTCGCGAAGGAATCGCCTTAAAACTCGTAATGGTTAATTTATTAAAAATGGTGGAGCCGAGGGTACTCGAGTGACTTAAGAGAATCAGTAAGCGCAAAATGAGCGTTAGAGTCTGAGTTGGTTAGAGTATAGATTTACAAGTGACTTTGGTTTAATTCCAACTTACTTGTTGCTTATAGGTTACCAGACTCGTCCCGAGCCATTCGTAACCCCCAGTCGCTCAGGCAAGTTTTCTACCCGTTATACTGTTGTTGTGATGTATATGTGTATATGCATGATCCTGCGATAAATGCATATTTGTTATTAGCAAATTCTTGCGATATATTGTAGCATGTGATATGGTATATATGCATGCCTGTTTCATATTCTTGGATTATATATCTGTTGGTTAAAATGCTTACAGTTGCATAATACCTATGCTAGAGATAAGCGGTATTTGAATTTACCCTTAATATAGGGGATCAAAAGGTGAACATATTTCTAAACCGGGAGTCGATGTTCCCGAGTATAATATATATATTTTTATATATATATATATGGTTATAGTTTTCAAAACTATTAATCGAATAAGGTTTATTCGATAACTTTAACTTTATTTTATTATTGAATATTATTTCGAATATTCATCCGAGGACTTATGACTCCTTTATTTTATTATTGAATATTATTTCGAATATTCATCCGAGGACTTATGACTCCTTTATTTTATTATTGAATATTATTTCGAATATTCATTCGAGGGCTTATGACTCAGTTTATATTATTTAATGATTATTAATTGGATAGTCATTTGAGGAAGTATTGACTCCTTTATTTTATTTAATGAATATTATTTATAATATTCATTCGAGGTATTATGACTCCGCTTATTATTTAATAATATTCTTTATTTTATTTAAGAATAATGTTCGATAATCAAACTTACTTTTAATATTCAAATAAAGATATTACTTTCGTATAAGTATATCTTTGGTTATTTAATACTCATTTCAAGTATAAGTCTTACAACTTCTACTTCAATTATTTGTATAAAGATTATTCTTTATGGGAATATTATTTAAATAATAATATTCAGAGATTTTCTAAATATATTGGGACTGATTTACTTCATTAAATCAGCATTACTCCAAACACTCTTTAAAGTGTTTTCGAGTCTTCGAAATGATTTTAAAAGTTAGAGCGGATCCCAAAACTCATTTTTATATTTAAGATCTTCCTTTTAAAAAAGGGATTTAAATACTCGCTCAAAACCTGAGGGATCCGGCTCTGTGGTGTATTTTATATTCGCAACAAGGTTGCTGTCTTGATAAAAGAGTTTTTGATTACTTACCCAATATTCGGGAAGTAAAATTCTTGGAACAAGTTAATCCATTAACAGGCATCGCCTGGGAAATATCGGTGAGTTTTCCTTTCCAACTAGATACGACTTCTTGGTGGAGCCGTATCAACAAGTTTCTACTTGGGGAAAGGGGGAACGAGCTTTACGTTTCAGAGTCATGGATTCATCTGAACTAGGAGTGGCGTAAGTGGTCGAGTGGCGCCGGCCCAGCCTTATTATATTGGCCCAAATGGCCTGGAAGTTCCGCTAAGGCGGTCCATTCCTTAGGAGTTCAGTATTCGGTTGACAAGTAAATCCGACAGGTTCTCCTCTACATGTAGAAAATGGTGGGGTTGTACTACTACGACTGATCATCATAAGTGGTCTTCCTGGCGTTGCAAACTCCCGTAATGAGTTCATCATCCATTTGGATAATTCTGCAACACTACCCGTAGCATTTCGATCGAAAGGCTACTAATGGGTGGTTGCCGAAGCATTGACAGGGTCAAACAGTTTTATTGGTGTATCCATTGAATGAAGTATCTCGTAACTTTATTTCTTTTCAAAATATTTCAAAGATCAAATATTTTCAAGTTTTATTTGTGGTCTCATCTATGGGATGACCTCTTGAATCTTATTATACTTGGAACAGTAGTAGTTCTAGTAGATTTCTAAAAATGGTATAATTATAGTGAAGTAATTGGTAACTTCATCTTCTTTTAAAACTTATACCCAGTAAGTAATTACCTTACTCATGATAAAGAATTCTAGTAAGTATCCATTTAGATACTTGTATTATTGTTATCACTATATATTATCTTGCGAGCTGTAAGGCTCACTCTTGCTTTCTTTCTTCATCACACAACAACAGTTAGGAAAGATGGCCAGACTCCAGCAGACCCAGCGCAAGCACGTGGGAAGCGTCCCGCGTCTTCCCGTTGATGTTGTAGCTGCTATAGCTGCAGAGGTAGATCTATTGGTAGATCAGGCATTCTACTTTTGAGAATCAAATTATGTATAATTATAACTTGTGGCAGATAATGGCAATTAACTGTAAATTTATCAAGTAATCATTTTGGGTTGTAATAACTTTTAATTGTGGATTCAAGGACTTGTACTTATTTCAATTTCATCTCTGAGACTATAACGGGTTGTGGTGTGTGTTAGTGTGGGGTCACAGAATAGGGTTATTTATTATTAATTAAGTGAAGTGATATTGTGGAAAGAAAGACCGTGACGACCCGGATCCCTGACCCTGGATCTGGGGGTGTTACAATATATATCAAGATTACGAAACAGACATGCATATATACCATATCACATGCTCCAATATATCGCAAGATTTGCTAATTAACCACCATGCATCTATCACAAGATAATGCATATACATATGTATACATCACAACAACAGTATAACGGGTAGAAAACTTGCCTGAGCGACTGGGGGTGATAAATGGCTTGAGATGAGTCTAGTAACCTATAAACAACATATAAGTTGGAATTAAACCAAAGTCGCTTATGAATCTATACTTTAACCAATTAGACTCTAACACTCGCTTTGCGCTCAACGATTCTCTTAAGTCGCTCGTGTACCCTCGGCTCCACCATTTTTAACAAATTAACCATTAAGGGTTTTAAGGTGATTTTTTCGCGAGTGCCTTGCCAACTGCCTAATACACTTTACATAAATGATTCATACTCCAATTAGTCCTTTAAGGTCTTTAACCTATGTTCCAAAGTAAGGCGAGGGGTAGTGGTTCGTTCGCGAAATGCCGTTACTTAAAACGGTCGTTTCTCCTAAACCGTACATCGGATTCAAATGAACCACATATCAAAACGAAGCTCGTAACATGAACTATCTAATCATGGCAATGGTCAAAACCTAACAGTGAGTCCTCGGGTCCTGATTGTTAAGAACAAAACAGTCTAAAGTAAATCGGACATTACGACGGCTATGTTTACGCAATTACCAATTTTTATTCTACTCCAAATCAACCACAAACCAACCACAATTCAACCATACAACCAAACTCCATCCATACATCACTACAACAGCCCCAACACCTCAACTTTTCCAATTTATATTAATCTCAAACATGAACTAAAACTATTCTTAAGTTCCTTAACTAATAACCAAGATTTACAACTCCAAAAACATAATAAAACCACCCAATCTCTAAATACACAACAGTCAAGCCTCTCATGAACTATTATACACATATTAAGCTCTTAACATTCAATAACAAAGCTAGGTTAAGAGATTATACCTTCCTTGTGAGTAGGAGTAACTAATTAGCTTGGAATCACCCTTGAAAGTCCTTACCCAAGCTTAATCTAAACAAAAACTCAAGAACAAAATTTTAAGTTCTTGAAAAACACTATTCACCCTCTTCTTCCATGAATTTTAGGAAGAGATTGTGAAGGAATTTGAAGCTCAAACTTATAGGATAGCTATATCTATGCATAAGGAGTATTAGATAATTACCTCACTAATTAACAAGGCTTGGATCTTGGATTTTGGATTTTTATTTATTGAAATATGAAAAGGGCCGAGAGCTTTCTTGAAGAAAAGTGAAGTCAACTTTGTGTTTTGGTGAAATGAATTGTTGGTTGGTTGTTTTTGGCTTTTGTTTTAATTATTTACCTTTTAACCATGGTGATTTTTGTGTGGTTCTTAATCAACCAACAACACACTTCTCTTTGGTCATGCTTAGGTCATCAATCCTATGTCATCTTCCCATGCTTGTCCTCTTCTTATTGGTTTGATGACATCATCCTCACTAACCTCTTTGATTAGCTTCTAATTACTTGGCTAATGACCGCTGATCTGTTATACGGTTCGCTTAACTTTCATTTTCGTCTATCGTTTGAGGGATCATACCCGGGATCTTATTACTTGGGTTTCCTTAACCTTTCTCAATACATTATATTCCTTTTATGATCCTCACTTATAATCCTTGAATTTAAATCCTTTTTATCCTGTTACCTTATACTCAATTCTTTCGGTATCTGGTGGATTTTCGGGAAAAATCAAAGTGTTCGAATTTGGATTCTGACGATCTTTACATACACTTATATATCATATAGAGTACTAATAAGATCTCAGAATAACAATAAAAGAAGCCCTACATAGTGTGGCATGAAAAGTTTTCTTATTCAGTATAATCAGCAAAAATACTATTCATAAGGGTTACAAAAAATTCAAAATTCTGGGGTTATTACAGTCTCCCTTAAAAGGATTCCGTCCCGGAATCAGATAGAAAAAAATGGGGGTACTTTTCTAGCATTGTGCCTTCAAACTCTTAAGTCAATTTTCCCACATTGTGGTTCTGCCACAAAACCGTGACTAGCATGATAACCTTCCTCCTAAGCACGCATTCCTGTTCGATCTATAACCCTTCCTGGTTGCTCCATATAGGTTACGTTTGGTTGCATGCCTATGCGCTCATATGCCCCTATTTGTCTGGCATCCGGATTACATTTTCTTAACATTGATACGTGGAACACGTTATGAACTTGCTACATGTTCGGGGGTAGGGCTAGCTCCTATGCTAACTTCCCAATACGTCTTAATATATTCAAGGGTCCAACAATTCGTGGGCTTAGCTTTCCTTTCTTTTCGAACCCCATCCAACCTTTCCAAGGGAATACCTCTAACAGCACCAGGTCCCCTACTTCCTATTCTTTGTCCTTTCATTTCAAATCAACATACATCTTATGTCCATCTTGGGCTGCTACCAGCCGTCCTCTGATTAGGTCTATTATATCCCTGGTCCTTTGGACCACTGCTGGTCCGAGCATCTAGCGCTCTACAACTTCATCCTATCATAAGGGAGATCGACATTGTCTTCCCTCAAGGATCTCATAAGGCGATATCTCAATAATGACATATGAACTATTGTCGTAAGAAAACTCAATCCATGTTGTGATCATTCCAATTTCTTTCAAGTCTATTGCACAAACTCTCATCTTAGCTTCTAGCATTATAGCTTTTGCTTCTCAATACTCTTTCTTTTCTTGTTCGTAGTCATTACTATCTTCTGCACCTAATATTATACTGGTTATACTTTTGCTCGTTAGCGTTCTATAACCTTTTAATAACCACGTCAACCTTAGTATCATGAACGTGTTTCCATTCCGAATACCACCATAACTTTACTACTCCTTTTTCAGCTGTTTCTATTTTCCAAAGTTTGATCAATCATATAGAAGTAAAAGAATTTATTGAGAGATCATTATGATCATGAACACTTGCTATGTCGCATAGTTAGTACATAAGATGGCCAGCCTTTTAGTACTTGACAAGCAATTAAACAACATGTGGTATCCTACTAGGCTTCTATCACACAGATAGATAGTCATTCGGCAATACCTCCCCTTCTGGAAGGGTTTTTCTTCTCAGCTTACATGAAATGAAAAGAAGAGTAAAGAACGAACGGAAGAGAATTGTATATATATAAAATATACTGCCGCCAAATATCTGGCTTGGAATCTACCTCTGAACTATAGAGATTTAACATAGGAGAACAAAACATATATGTATATAAATCCACATCAAGTATAATAGCATCACATTTCACATGCTTAAATATTTACTATTCCACCCATCATTCTATGGACCCATGCTCTTGCTCGAGCTTATACACAATCACCTTTGATACTCCCTCAACATCGAAAATCGAATCTGGGATCTCATTCTAGACAACATTGTTACTAGAATTCTATGCTTGCACCGCAACCTTCCTCGTATAGTAATACGACTCTCTATTGATAAGAAAGAATAAGTATTCAATAGGTAGATAATCTACTTAAATAGTCTATCAATGATAACTTATACACCACCACGACCCGATTAGTGGTACTCAATCTCACATCCATTCCAATACAACTCTCACGACTGTAATCGGCTCATTACTCGCAGAATCATTGTTGCATTACTATGGTCTACCACTGACCTACTGTAGTCATTCGTTTTCCTTGGATCTTAATAGTTAACCATAGGGAGTCCATACCTGTCGTATCAAATTCTTCTAAGGAGTTAACATAATCCCCATTCATAATTCATGAAGAACACTCCAGATCCTGACGTACTTTCATGACATCAAGCAGATAAAATTGCAGAAGAGTTTCAATCAAAGCAACGATAGCAGGTTAATACCATTCTTAATCATATGCCTTCAATAGAAGACTTAACTCAAAGGTTCGTTTAGTCCTTTTTGAAACATGGTCCTGGATTATTCTCAAGATAGGACCCTCTAAGATAGATAGCCCACTCATGGCGATTATACGAATTAAACCTTTACCAACTACTATTACGGTTGGGTATTGCACAGTCATCGGAAGGAATGTCAATCTTCCAAACCATAATACAACCCTTACGGCTTCAATCATCATCACTGTATTCCTCTGGCACGAGCGCCTATAATTGCTCTCTTACACTTAAAGTGTCGGCCACCTCTTTGGCCTTTCCTGATAGTAAAATTTCCTTACAATCAATGTCGTTTGAACGATCTCCAACTAAATTTTCTACCTCATTTCCAATCACTGCTTGTGTGAAGATGTTTTCCTTAAAATCTGATGAGTAAAAAAAATACCACCATTTTTCCACAAGTTATTGCTTCAGTCTTTAGAGGTTAATCATTGTCACGACTGACTCTCGATCCTACTTAGGACGTCTCTTATCTTGGGTCCTTCTTGTTTTCACCATTCTTGACCTTCGTTGGGTTCAATCTATACTTTCTCATGGTTTAACATGTGCCCCACTTGGCATTATTTTTATTACGTCATATTTCCTTTATCAAAATTTCTATTCTTGAGAATTTTGAATATTACCTTTCTCCTTGTAAAACCTCTAAGGTTATCCTTGAATCGTTCCTCCTGTATTCCCTAGATACAGGGCATATCAAAATACCCTTTACTAATACTAGAACCATTGTCTATATGTTTCTGAAAAATTTCTCCACTGATACTTAAAGGTTGTTATTACCTTAATCCTTTCCAATTCATACTGTCAAAACTCATATTATCCCTATTAAGGGTGAAATGCCAACCTTTATGCATTCCCCTAGGATTCATTTTAAGTTACCGATTTCTATCTTTAATTCCACCTTTAAAAAGGTACATGCATCCTTCCATGGATAAATCAAGTCATATATCCCTGATAAGGGTGTCTTATTCAATCATTCCCACCTCGATAGTATATGCCTAATTTCACAATAACATCTGTATTCAAAATGAGGTCAATCAATATGGCCTCCAAAAGATAACTACGGTTATCTACTTTTCTTGCTTGATTTGGTAATGATAACAAGGATGTTCTGGAAGATATTGGTCGTGTTCAACGTGAACTTCTTCTTAATAATTCCGTATTTACTTTTGTTATTTATCTCAACAGTCATCTCAATGTTGGGATATCTCTCATACCTGGCGTCTCCCTTCCTGGGTATCAAGCCACCGGTCTCACACTTCACATTCTTGAAGGTCACTTCCTTCATCCAATTTTCCTAATTTCTTACTTCCTTGTCTCCTCAGTCTATCCGCGTCTCATTATTTATCTTTCGAACTATCTCAAGGTTTCCTCGAATCCTCCCAACTTACAGGGGATAAAATATATGTATCTCTTATGCCTTCAACCATCAATTTAACTCATGGTGAATCACCCTCATCCTGACGATTACATACTTTTCTATTTCTATTGCTACGAGTCTTTAGGGTTTCCTCATACCCAACTTCCTTATCATTCCTCAAACTCTATTGCCTTTATATTCCTTTCCACTTTAGTTTCGTTTTATTTTCCTCTCTCTTATCATTATTTCATGAACCAACACAACATAAGCATTGATTTCAAACATCCCGTCATTCTGGATTCGTGTCCTCAGAACGAATCTTGACAACTTTTACAACTTAGATTCATAATTCATCATACTCGTCCGCCTTTGTTCTGGCTCTAAAGCTTTTACACTATCTCCATAACCTTGGGAAGTACTTTCCTGAAAACAATTGACTGAACTTTAATCAGTTTATTGTAACCTCTGGCTCCGTGCCTTCCTTGGACTTTCACCAGCGGGTGGCCTCTCTCTTAGGAGCGTAAGTGACAAAAATAGTCTTTTGTGATTCGTAACTCATTTAGAATCTCAAATGATTCCTATATTTCCTTTATCCAAGCTCTTGACTCGACTGGGTCAGCTTGTTCTTTGGAACTCTGAGAGCTTAGCGACTTAAAGGACCAGAAAGAATTTCTCACCGCATTGTTTTCTTAGTGTGGTGGTTGGGGATAATAGTGTAAGTTCTTTTTAGACAGGTCCATGAATTGCTGTATAGGAGTACCGTCTCGGGTCTCCTTTCCTTACTCGACCTTCTGTTTCCTTAGTATGAAATGTTTCATCCTTCTCCCATACTTGGAGTTATCTTATACGTTAAAATCCTTGTATTCCACTTCATTATGTTCTTGGTTCCATATATCTTAATTGCGACCTCCCTGATTATCACATTCAAGGTTTGCCCCTAATCTTATTCCTCGTGGGGGCATAATGCTTGGAAATATTTTGAGAATCTCTGGAT
Organism: Apium graveolens; assembly: GCF_009905375.1. Lineage (NCBI taxonomy): Eukaryota > Viridiplantae > Streptophyta > Magnoliopsida > Apiales > Apiaceae > Apium > Apium graveolens. The sequence goes on along the minus strand of NC_133656.1, from coordinate 3,925,735 downwards.
ATTTGTCTTCCTTACTTTGCTTAAGTCTTTCCCTCGTTCAGTCCTTGCATGATTGCAAATTATGAATTCTCAAGTTCTATAAACTTCATGACACTCTCTTAAGTGTTAATAGTGTAATTAACAATATGAACTTATCACAAACAAACTGATCTGAACTGAAATTAACGAATATATACATAACCATTTGTTCGAGGGTACAACAACTGAACACATTAAAGAGAATTACATCATTTGATCTGATCGCTTCTATCCCAAAAGTACTACCATAGATAATCATCTAGTAATTAAAACTAATCGTTCATAACTTAGGCTAATCCTCCAAAAGCGGTGCTACATGAAACCCTTGTTTGATTCCCAGACCCTGCACACTATTATGGATCAAGAAATATGGGCACACACGAGAACCCAAACCTGCTCCATTAAGGTGGTGATGAGGTCTAAGATAGTCGCAAGTAGAGCTGGATCAATCTGACCCTCAAGATGGCCTCTAGCTGTAATTCGGGTGGTAGCCTCAATCCTTTCCATGCTATAAGCTAATCCTGCCGGAAGTACCCCGCCCTCAATTCTTGGTGCAGTAAGTCGGTCCAACAGATCACTTCTAACATTACGGGCCTCAGCCAGGCCACCCCAAGTCATATGATAATTGGCGATAAGAGAAGCCTGGGTGGTAGCATCTAGCAGTCCATGTGGTGCAGACCCAGAAGATCCAAATGGATAACCAAGCACGGTATCAGGTGACAATGGTGCAGGAGATAAATATGGCATTTCCTCAGTAGGTGTTGGGCTCTGTACAGGGGAGGGAACAGGAATTGGTGGAACCTCATGGATGTCTTCAGGAACCTCTGGAAGAGGGTCTGAAACTGGTATAATTGGTGCCGTGGAAGGCCCCACTCCTTCTGCCCTCATTAACCTTTGTGCCCTTGGTAACTCTTCATCCTCTAGTGCCACCCTCGCGGCCATTCTTGCTCTGGTAGTTGCCCTGACTACGACCATCAATTCCTCAGCGGTCCTCTCTTCATTCTCGCCAGGATCCTCCACGAGATCCTCCTCAGCAACAATCCCTTCTGGGATAACATCCTCAACCGCAACATTCTCAATATGAATCTCATCCGGTCCCTTGTTAGGGTAATCTATCGGATTCACAATTTGATCTCCAACATGTAATAAAACATCCTCATGCTGATGCTCCTGAACCTCAGGGTTCGGTGCCCCGCTGCCCTATACGAGAACGAACTATGTTACTATCATAATATTTATAAGGGTTCCCGTAAGGGTTTTAACTGTCAGTACTACGTTAGGTAGCCCGACTATGAACTTGGCAAGAGTTCTTATTATCTTAGTGAACTTATTATCTTAACGTCACATCCTCTCTGAGGTTTATAACGCTTGGCTCTGATACCATTTTTGTAACACCCCCAAATCCGGGGTCGGGGATTCGGGTTGTCACGAGTTCCATTTCCCTTATCAATACTTAATCTTAACAGTCAACCAAGTACTGAGTACTGTGACCCCACAATATACACACACCACAAGTTATAGTCTCAGAGATGAATACCAAATATAACACAAGTCATTTTATTCCACAATTATAAACCGTTACACCTTAAAAGGGTTTTTGAATAAATTTACATTTCTTTGCCATTATTACAATTCATATAGATACATAAGTCCGGTATATCAGAAGTTGAAAGTCTAGCCTATTGGTAATTTCTACCTCAGCTACAGCGGCATCAACGCTTCCAGAAAATTGCGGAACATTTCCTAACCGCTTGCGAATTGGAAGCTTGGTCCTGTTCATCTTTTCTATCTGTTGTTGTGTGATGAAAAAAGAAAGCAAGGGTGAGCAACAAGCCCATCGAAATAATATGTATAATAATTAACAATATATGAGCATTCTCATAGTACTCATGAAAGTCTTGGTCAAGAAGAAATGAACCAAGCTGATATCTTAACGCGACCAAGTCACAAAATATTCAGTATATATACATATATACTTTTCACAATCTTTGAAATCCTCTGACATGTATAATATACACAGAGTTCCAGTTTATAATTGTATGTTGCAAGGTGATCTCATATATCTAACCTTGTCTCAACGTTTTTCTGAAAATCTTTGACATGCACAAGATAATCATTTACTAGATATAAGTTTAAAAGATGAAGTTACAAGATACTCCAATATACTTATATCTTTTCCGAATACTACTTGAACTACCACCGTTCAATGTATAAATAGTTCATCCCATAGATTAAGCTACAAGACAAAACTTGTATAGAATCAATCTTTAAAATATCATCAAAATAAAATGAAGTTACGAGATACTTCATTTGATGCAAACATCATTTTGAAAACTCGACCCTGCCAACACTCAACAATCGCCCAACCGTAGCCTTTCTATCGAAGTGCTCTGGGTAGTGTTGCAGAAATATCCAATTGGATGATGAACTCATTACAGGAGTTTGCCGCGCCAGGATGACCACTTACGATGATCAGTCGTAGTAGTGCAACCCCACCATTTTCTACATGTAGAGGAGAACCTGTCGGATTTACTTGTCAACCGAACACTGGACTCCTAAGGAATGGACCGTCTTAGCAGAACTTCCGGGCCATTTGGGCCAATATAATAAGGCTGGGCCGGCGCCACTCGACCACTTACGCCACTCCTAGTTCAGATGAAATCCATGACTGTGAAACGTAAAGCTCGTCCCCACTTTCCCCAAGTAGAAACTTGTTGATACGGCTCCACCAAGAAGTCGTATCTAGTTGGAAAGGAAAACTCACCGATATTTCCCAGGCGATGCCTGTTAATGGATTAACTTGTTCCAAGAACTTTACTTCCCGATTGTTGGGTAAGTAATCAAAACTCTTTTATCAGAATAGCAACCTTGTTGCGAATATAAAATATACCACAGAGCCGGATCCCTCAGGTTTTGAGCGAGTATTTAAATCCCCTTCGAAAGGAGGATCTTAAATATAAAAATGAGTTTTGGGATCCGCCCTAACCTTTAAAATCATTTTGAAGACTCGAAACATTTTTAAGAATGTTTAGAGTGATGCTGATTTAATAAAATAAATCAGTCCCAATATACTAGAAAATATCTGAATATTATTATTTAAATAATATTCCCATAAAGAATAATCTTTATAAAAAAATTGAAGTAGAATTTTTAAAACTTATACTTGAAATGAATTTTAAATAACCAAAGATATACTTATACGAAAGTACTATCTTTATTTGAATAATCATAAGTGAGTTTGATTATCGACATATTATTCTTTAATAAAATAAAGAATAATAATTAGTAAATAATCGGAGTCATAAGTCCTTGAATGAATATTCAAATAATAATATTCATTAAATAAAATAAACGGAGTCATATGTCCTCGAATGAATTTTCAAAATAATATTCATTAATAAAATAAACGGAGTCATATGTCCTCAAATGAATATTCAAAATAATATTCATTAATAAAATAAAGTTATCGAATAAACCTTATTCGATTCATAGTTTTGAAAACTATATATATATATATATATATATAAGTATATATAATATACTCGGGAACATCGACTCTCGGTTTTAGAAAATGTTCACCTTTGGGTCCCCTATACTAAGGGTATACGTATACGCAACTACTGCTTATCTCTAGCATAGGTATTATGCAACTTATAAGCAATTGAATCAACAATATATATCAAGATTACGAAACATACATGCATATATACCATATCACATGCGCCAATATATCACAAGATTTGCTAATTAACCACCATGCATCTATCACAAGATAATGCATATACATATGTATACATCACAACAACAGTATAACGGGTAGAAAACTTGCCTGAGCGACTGGGGGTGATAAATGGCTTGGGACGAGTCTGGTAACCTATAAACAACATATAAGTTGGAATTAAATCAAAGTCGCTTATGAATCTATACTTTAACCAATTAGACTCTAACACTCGCTTTGCGCTCAACGATTCTCTTAAGTCGCTCGTGTACCCTCGGCTCCACCATTTTTAACAAATTAACCATTAAGGGTTTTAAGTTGATTCTTTCGTGGGTGCCTTACCAACTGCCTAATACACTTTACATAAATGATTCATACTCCAATTAGTCCTTTAAGGTCTTTAACCTATGTTCCAAAGTAAGGCGAGGGGTAGTGGTTCGTTCGCGAAACGCCGTTAGTTAAAACGGTCGTTTCTCCTAAACCGTACATCAGATTCAAACGAACCATATATCAAAACGAAGCTCGTAACATGAACTATCTAATAATGGCAATGGTCAAACCCTAATAGTGAGTCCTCGGGTCCTGACTGTTAAGTGTTGGATTTTAAACGCAGCGAGGGCATGGCAAAACACTTTTACACATATAAAATTCAAATAAAAGCATAAAGATCATGAATAAAAATTTGAGGGATCGAATCTAACCTTTAAAATAATTCGGAGACAATGATCAGAGATCCTTAGCAGTTGCTCCTCAAGTGTGAAGCACTCCACCGGTATCCACCAAGAAAACGATGTTAAGGAGGAGGAAGGAGGTGGAGAGAATTGGGTTTTCCAAACTTTTTGGGTTTTGGGGTTCTTATAAAAATAGGGTCTATAATAGTGTATTTATAGGCAAAATTTTCAGCTGAAATTTTCCCATAAATATTATTATTATTATCCCATTTATTATTCTCATTAATAATTAAAACACCTTTTAATTATTAATCCTTTTTCTAAACACTTTAGAAATAATTCTCTCTCTTGATTTAATTTCCAAAAATTAAATCCTTTAATTAATAATATTAAGAACTTTTCTTAATTAATTTATAATCAATTAAATCTCATTTAATCAATTATTAAATTTGCCAATTAATTATTTATTTCACAAATAAATAATTATTAACCATTATTAATTAATTTCTCCACCATTAAATCATTCTCTTTTTATGGTGTGACCCTGTAGGTTCAATATTAAGCCGGTAGTAGAAATAAATAATAATAAAACTATTTTATCATTATTTATATAAATTCTCTAATTTATTAAATATGATTAATTAATTAGTCACATTTATTCTACATCGTGAGGGATACTTCTCAGCATATCGCGACTATCCAGATAATATGAATTCACTGCTTAGAATACCAAGAACCTATTCAGTGAATAGTTACCGTACAATAAACTCCTTCTACCCTACAATGTCCCGATTAAATACAAGGCATGGATCTCGTGTCAAGCCTATCTAATTCAATCACTTGCTTACCATTTACTATGCTTAGTTCTATACAAATTAGAAACTCCTTTCTAATTTCATTCACTCTGGCCAGAGATTCCTGAACTAGCATAAGTGGATCAGCCTTGAACATTTGCTTCCTTCACTGGAAGGGGTAGATCCTTTATTGATCATACACTATCTTCGTGTACAAATTCCTATACCCAGTAGAGCCCTAATAATTGTCCCTGGAGACTAAGAACTAAACGAAAGCATAGTTCAGTGTACACAAGATGACTATGATGACCTCAAGTCTAAGGATACTTGTACAACTATCACTATGTGAACAACTGCTGACACGTGAGTGAACTCCATCAGTTGTTCAGCTGTGCGAGTCATGTTCAGTGAACTTATTCCATAATAAGCACCTACATACTAGCTATAGTGTCACCACACAAATGTCTATGAGAACAGACATCCTTCATAATGAAGCAAGCATAGTATGTACCGATCTCTGTGGATTATTAATTACCAGTTAGTAATCCTACGACCAGGAACTATTTAAGTTTAGAGTTATCATCTTTTAGGTCTCACTATTATGATCTCATCATAATCCATAAAAAGCTTTACTCTAAACTATGGTATATCTTATTTAAACACTTAAATAGATAAAGCCCGTTATGAAAAATAAAACAAGTCTTTTATTAATATCAATGAAATCAAAACAGATTACACAGGAAGTTATTCCTAAATCCTAATACATGATTGGATTTAGGACATATTCCTTTCAATCTCCCACTTGTACTAAAGCCAATCACTCTGGTATCTAATACCCATCTTGTCTTTATGACGATCAAAGTGACTTTCATAAAGTAGTTTTGTGAGTGGGTCTGCTATGTTGTTATGTGTGTCAACTCTAATTCAATACAATACAAGAAATGTTACTGCGCTCCCACTAACCCTTTTGTAGATGCATGGTTCATCTTCGTTTTTGATAAAATCAAACTCTTTGATTGTCTCATCAAAACGAATGTTCCATCTTTCGAGAAACTTGCTTTAAACTACATATGGTTCACAGCAGCTTACACACTAGGTTTTCATTTCTCTTGGAAAGAAAACCATCTGGCTATTTGCCAGATCTCATAGTCGTAGTAAGCAGCAATCGCAAGCAAAATCCGAACTGATTATAACAGGGCTACAGGTAAAAGGTTTCATCAAAGTCAATCCATTGCCTTTGTTTGAATCCTTTTGCCACAAGCCTGGCCTTATAGGTCTCCACCTGGCCATCTGCTATAATCTATCTTTTGTATACCATATACATAGATTCCATTCTGGATTTCATGGCACTTTGCCATTTCTCTGAGTCAACACTACTCATAGCCTCATTATAGGTCACAGGGTCGTCATCATCAATGATCGACAACTCATTGTCATTCTCAATGACAAGGCCATATTACCTCTCAGGTTGGTGAGACACTCTCCCTGATCTATGAATGGGCTGTTCCACAAAAGGTTGTTTAGTCAGAACAGGTGTTTCCACTTGATCTGTAGTAGTTTGTGCTTCTTGAACTTCATCAAGTTCAATTTTGCTCCCACTGTTTCCTTCAAGGATAAACTCCTTTTCCAAGAAGGTAACATGTCTGGAGACAAACACCCGATGATCGGTGTAAAAGTAATACCCTAAAGTCTCTTTAGGATATCCCATAAAACTACATTTTACGGATCGATATTCCAGCTTATCTGGGTCAACTTTCTTGACATAAGCTGGACATCCCCAAATCTTAACGTGTTTAAGACTCGGTTTCCTTTCTTTCCATATCTCATACGAAGTTTGAGGAATAGATTTTGGAAGGCACCTTATTCAGTAAATATGCTAAGGTTTCCAATACATAACCCCATAGGAATACTGGAAGATTTGCATAGCTCATCATGGACCGAACTATGTCTAACAAAGTTCGATTTCTCCTTTCAGATACCAATCTGGAGGAGTCCATTGGGAGACTATACCATTTACTTTGAGATAATCTAGAAACACTCCATTAAAGTATTCACCACCTCGATCTAATTGAAGAATTATAATACTATGTTTGGTTTGTTTCTCCACTTCATACTTATATTCTTTGAACTTTTCAAAGGCCTCAGACTTGTGTTTCATCAAACACATATCCGAATATAGATCTATCATCTTTTAAAGTAATGAAGTATGAAAATCCACCCATGGCTTGCTTAGACATTGGTCCACATACATCTGTGTGTACCATTCCTAGCAAATTTGCAGCCCTCTCTCCATGTCTACTAAATGGAGACTGCAGTGCCACAATGAAGTGAGATTTTCATCATCCTTTTTCTTTTATTAGTTTGTTCAATCTGAAGTAAATTATGTCACATATATACAGACCATTATTTAAAGTACCACGTCCATAAAGAATATTATCTCTAAGAATAGAACATTCATTATTCTCAATAATAAATGAAAATCCAGCCAAGTCTAACATGGGAATAATATTCCTCACAATCGAGGGAACAAAATAACAATTATTTAAAACAATAGTCTTGCCCGTAGGCATATGTAAATGAAATGATTCTACATCTTCAGCAGCAACTCTTGCTCCATTTCCCATCAGTAGAATCACCTCCTCTTCCTCAAGAGTCCTACTTCTCCTTGGTCCCTGCAACAAATTGCAGATATGAGAACCACAGGCGGTATCTAATACCCAAGTAGAAATTTGATTTAATGACATATTCACTTCTATCATGAACATACCTAAATCAGAAGCGGTAGTCTCACTACCCTTCTTCTTCTTCAATTCTGCAAGGTAAACCTTGCAGTTCCTCTTCCAGTGCCCCACCTTGTTACAGTGAAAGCAAACAACTTTGCTCTTGGGGTCTTCAGCTTTTGGTGGAACCGGCTTTTCTTCACCTACTTTCTTCTTCTTGGAAGAGTTCCTCTTCCTTTTCTTAGGATTGGAACCTTCACCAATTAGAAGAACAGAACTTTTCTTAGGGGAAAATTCGATTCCACAGTCTTCAACATGTTGTGGAGTTCAGGCAGGCTGACATCCAACTTATTCATGTGAAAGTTCACAACAAACTGCGAGAACAAACTCGGAAGCGATTGCAAGACCAAGTCTTGGCTCAGCTCCCCATCCATGGCAAAACCAAGTTGTCCAAGACGTTCAATCAAATTGATCATCTTAAGTTCATGGTCATTCACAGATGATCCCTCAGACATTCTACAACCAAACAACTCCTTCGATATCTCATATCGAGCTGTCCTCCCCGCCACATCATACAACTCTTGTAGATGCATGAGGATAGTGTGAGTGTAACGCCCCCAAATCCGGGGTCAGAGGATTTGGTCGTCACTATAAAACTTCAATCCAAATTAACCTGTTAAATCAATAAATAAATGACAGCGGAAGATAATTATCATAAATGACCCCAAACTACTCCAAGATCTTTTAAGGTTACAGTTCTAGAAACAAGAATTCCAAATTCCATCAATAAATTTTTCACTTTCTTTTACATTTCTTTACAACAATTCTCAATCTCAAAACTTAACCCGCTAGTATAACTTCGAAATGAAGTATACTAGGCCCAAATAAAATATACAACTATAATATAATATAATACAAACAACTTTACACAATAAAACTTACACTAGTCCGCAAACCCTAGACCAACCACCTTCCAAAAGCTTCTTCTTTGCTTCCTCGAATTATGCCGCTAAATAGCGCAAGCTAATCCTCACTGGAGGTTAAATTTAAAAACAGGCAAGTATGAGCAGAAGAAATGCTCAGCAAGTTAATTATAGCATATATAGGGTCGTTTTGATATAAAACCGACATCTGCATAAGCGCAGAACATTTTTAAAATCATAATTGCTGAATTATAAACTCTTTTTGATATTTTCAAGCGAAAGGCTTCGGCAATACTTTGAATCTTGACGAGAATAAAACTCGTAAAATAGTGTTTACGAAAATATCGTAAACCACAATAACATGAAACAATGATTATGGATTGAATCATAAACTTTACTCAAAACTCAACTCTTAATATTAATACTTATTTTGTTGTCATATCAAATTAGATATCAATACGAACTTTGATGCTCACAACACCCATAATGAAGTCAACATCAATCATCTATACTAATACCACCTTTAATATTTAACAACAACGTAAGTATCCACAAAATCAGAAACTGAATCAAAGCCACAATTCACTTTTAATCCAAAACAGAATCAGTACTTTTAATCCAAAAAGAATCAGTTGATAAATTATTATTCTATGAATATCAAAAATGATATGATAATTTAGATTAGGATCATTCTCCGACGGACGTACTATCACATGCTGATCAGCCCGTGTGATAGCACAAGGTCATGATTCATAGAAACGTGACCCCAAAACACGAGTACTCAAACAAAAAGGCATAACTAGCCTGTGGCAAAATGGTGTCATAATATTTCATATGGCACTTAGAAATAGCCCTCCGCTGGACCATCCGTCCCGGTCACTTACGCAATTATGATCCAATCTTAAAACCTTTTATTGAAATGGGGTCATAATAATCGACACCCGACATAATTTTATTCGCCCAATTCTTGGGTAGGAATATTCGCAACCAAATCACTTTTCTCAAAATCCAAAACATTTATAAATCCGATAATTGGATAAGTAAAAACACTTGACTATTCTGAACATAGAATAGCAGATGAGTATTTGCATAAACATAATTATTTAATCCAGCGATATGTAAAACATCTATCTATCTTGAATTGAGAATAGGGAAAGCAATACTTGCATGATAAGATTTAAAATAAATATAACTTGAACAATAAGTGATGATAGGGATACTTGCATAATATGAATCGAATTAAACGTCACTTGAATGATAAGTGAGGTTAGGGTACTTGCCTTTGGGTTTTAGCAGTTAGTCACACTCGCACAACCGCATCTATTCTGACATTCTGTCTCAAGACATCTCCGTTCTGCTTTTCAACACCTTACTGATATGCTGCTCCTGCGATTGCTAGAAGCCAGATATCTACTTCCATTCCATCTCACTCTTTATCCAACATCTTGTCTTGATCAACTCGAATGATCCGCATCTATAATTAAAATATAGAACTTTAATTGTCTAATCGATAACCACTCGACGAACTACGCATCAAAAGCCTATCGTCTACCCATACGATAGCCCACACACAAGAAAAACAGTCAAACACAAGACTTATGACCCACATATACACGTAATTCACATAGCACATAAGCACATAACTCATATATCACATAATTCATATCACATATGACTCAGTTTGTCTAAAGGTTCGACTCGATACGTTTAAAACTGAAATCAGATCAAAAATATGATTTTTCGATCAATAATCGACTCAGAATAACTTGTAAAACAAACGACCTTTCGAAACAAAAAGGATTTGGGTCTCGAAAGTATTTTTAATGAAAGCGGAATATTTTTCTGAGTCTGTACGCGTTCGTTTCATATTAAACAGATAAACGGTTTATTTATTATGAATTTTTGAACATTTTTCGGAATTAAAACGGTCTCCAAATCATTTAATAATTAAATAATAGGGCTCAAACACCCTAAAATAATTTTATAAGATTTATCGAGCCTGGAAAATAATTTAAAATAATATCTTAAAGCTCGAAACTATTTTTCAGAATTTTTAAATCAATTTTAAATAATTAAATCTAATTAAATAATCAATTAAAATTAATTAATAACTAATTAAATTAATTAATCAATTAACATTTAAATTAATTGACTAATTAAATAATTAATTACTCACTAAAATTAATTAATTAAATAATTTGGATTTATTTTTGAATTAAAATAAATTTTCAGAATTAAAATAATGATTTTTAAAATAGAAATGAATTTTTAGAAATTAAAAATAGAATTTTTGAATTATAATAAAACAGAAAATGCAGAAACACTTTCAAAATAGGATTTTGGGAAAATTAAGATCAAAACCGGGTTATATCCCGGGTCGAAACTGACCCAACCGGGTCGTTCAAGAACAGGCCGGCCGGTGCAGATTCCGGCGGCCGGGAACAAACTCCGGCGACCCTAATCCAGGTGATTTACGAATCGTCTGACTCAATTCTTACTACTGTTCAGTTCCAGTCTACTACAGCAACAACAACAACGATTTGACGTATCAAAATCATCCCCGCGACTCCGTTTCCGGCGAGAATCGCCATTAACGCCGGCGGTTTCTTCGAGTTTTCCGGCAAAAACTCGAATTCACTCAATCCTTAACCAAACACGATGATTCCAGTGTCAAAATAACGCCAAGAACGATTACAATCTACTCAGGTCATCATACACAATCAAAACCCACTAAATCATAAACCCCCAAAAAATCGAATATTACCCTAAAAATCGTTTTTAAAATTTAACAACTCTTGAAACGATTTGATGATATAAAATGATAGAGAATCATCTGTGATTCATTTTGGTTATTCATACTTGTGATTTGGTGTTCAATAACACCTTCAAAATTGACTTTGATTCTCGGAATTCTCCAAGAACACCAAGAACACATATTCAAAGAATTTTCAGAAAATCAAACCTTAATTTCTATATGATATTGAACTCTATTTTTGACATATAATATACCAAATTGACCAGAAAAACATGCTCTACAACATGGAAGCATCAAATCACATCAACAACATCAAGAACAAAAATTCGTAATTTAATTATCAAATAATTCGAATATAAATAATTAAATAAGAAAATTACTGTGATTTCTGGAAGGAAAATGATGATTGATTCAGATAGAGGATTCCGAGAGCTTCGTTTTGATATGCTGCATGCCCGAATCGGAGTTCGATAACACCTTCGTTCGTGTGTTTGATTCTCGGGAACGTATCGGTTTTCTCGGGTTTTTCTCTGTATTTACGGTGTTTTAACTGGTTGCAAATGAATAAACGGAATAAACGAAATAAGAAATAGGCTATTTATATTTATGGAATATTGGATCGTTCTGGATCGTTTTGGATCGTTTTGGATCATTAAATTAGTTGCTTAGCCGCTAAGTAACTGCAATAACGATCCGATTCAATACCAAAATTAGATAATTATCAAAACCGAGCTTTTTATAAAATATTATATACGAGAATAATATAAAAATATCCCGTCTCTCGAAAATACGGGTTTTATTGATTACCGAAATAACTATCGTATCGAAAATCTTGCGCCGGGCCGCGCACGGGTTAAACCGTAATCCGGATTGAAAAAGTCAAAACACGAAAAATGTCCGGAATTACCAGATTAGGTTAGGAAGGAGTTTTCGGAAGAGTTTCGGGTTGTAAAAATGCAAAAATGGTTGAAGTCGGATGATTCCCGGCTTTATAAAATAATTTTGGTAATTATTCAGAAAATAATTAATAATTCATAAATCATTATAAAATCATCTAACAGTCCAAAAATTACCAGAAAAATATCACAATTATCTATATTTTATTCTGGACATATAAAAATTCAAATACTCAAATAATATCACATCTAAACACCCAAACATCAATTCCTCTTATCAGATAATTCACCAAAATTCACATAAAATCACATAAATAATTCCAAATAATTATAATAATAAGATTTGAAAATATGGGATATTACAGTGAGCATCCATATGCTCATGTTGCTTCTGTAGGTCAATGTTCATGGAAGCTAGCATGATGCATTGAGCAACATTTGCATCATCTATCCACTTACGATACACAACATGTTCATCATTATGTGCATCACTAGCAGGTTCAGTAGGCTTAGGTGAGTCAATCACGTATTCCAGCTTCTCAATCCTAAGAACAATTCTCAAGTTTCGAAGCCAGTCAGCATAATTAGGACCAGTCAATTTGTGAGCATCCAGTATGCTCCTGAGTGATAGTGCAGAAGACATAATGTATATTGTAAATCCGTAAATGATAAACACATAAAAACACTCAGCAAATATTCGATTTCATTTTAAAACACTATATGAATCGGGTCTTTATTCATAAGTGGCTCCCACTAGTTTACCTAATTTATTCAACCCCCTACGTGAAAAATTAAGCATTCATAATGCTAGTGGGAATAGGGATCCTACATTCCATTACACAACCCCGACTGTAGCACGAATCGCCATGTAATGTTCAATAGGCAGACAACTCTTGTCAATTACATCTTATGTTATTCCCTAATCAAAGTTTAGCCTCTTGAATAATTGAGTCTCGGCTGTGGCACGACAAACTCAATATTCTAAGTCAAGTCTAACCCAGCATTCCGTACAGTTGAATCAGTCCCCAAAGGCCCACGGCTGTAGCACGTACCGACCTTTAGATTCTTATTCAATGTACACATCTCTATGTAATATATAAGTATTTCTTATTTCGAAATCAAAGCCCTCGGCTGTAGCACGAACCGACAATGATTCAAAAATAAGAACTACTTTCTATCATGTTGGAAGGCTATGACCGACACAAGCCCGTTGTATCATTGGCCAATTACTACTTGATATTATTTAATTTTAGAGGGATTATATTACGTTACAATCATAATCATATTATAAAGAGATTCTTCCTTTTAAATTAAATATTTCAAATCAATAATCAATAATCAGATGATTCCCAGATCGGGTGGAGCATTGTCAAGAGGCGTTACTTAATAACCCTTTCTTACAGATAGAAATCTATTGTTGACAGAATCATCCTTTCTCTCATATCGAAAATTCATATTCAATTACGTGTTTCACAAACACAAGAATCTCATGATTGTATTCATAATATTTTTATTAAGGTTATGAAACAATTTCACTATACTAGGTTGTCTAACAAACGCCTTATGTTCATTTAAGTTCACCTAAATCTATCATCGCATGATAAACTAAGCATATATCACATATATCAACATGAATAAACATCAAGGTAGGCATGTTACATAATCTAGCATATTAGTCAAAGCATTATACATCTCTATGTATCACATGAAGCATTTAAAGGCAGTTAAAACAGTTAAAAACAGCTTTAAAACACTTCATGGAAATATAAACAGTTCAAAACTTTTATATAAACTAAAATTGATCACTCCATTAGATCCGTCTCGGAAAAACGAATCCAACGGTATATTGCACGCCCAAAACGGAGTTACGAAACTCCCAGAAAATCAATTTTAATGTAAACAGTCGGGATGTAACGCATTACATGAACGTGTTACAAGCCCTGTAACGCATTTCGGTGATGCGTTACAACCTTTTTAACCAATTAAAAGGTGTAACGCATTCCGTGAATGCGCCACAGGGTGTAACGCATTCTCGGAATGCGCGATACCCTTTTTTTTTTCTTTTTTTCAACAGCCGCCGGACAGATTCTCTCGAACGCCGTGCATGTCAGACCTGTACCTTGCTTTGCTTTTTCTCCGTGCAGCAGCAGATAAATAGCAGCAGACGCAGATGTTCATATATACATACATACTTACAATACATATATATATATATCTTTATTTAATTATGAATTTAATTAAAATAACTTCAAAAATTCATAATAAATAATCCATACATCATAAAATTATGAAAAAAATACCCAGACGATCTACAACACTTGTAGAACCCAGATCAACATTCAAAATTATTCTGAGAAACGATTTCTCATCAGAAAAAATTAATCCATGATATAACTTGTAAAAATCATAATTAATTCATTCAAGCACATAAAATTCTGAAATTTTTACCACAGATCTATATGCATACAACCTATGCTCTGATACCATTGTTGGATTTTAAACGCAGCGGGGGCATGGCAAAACACTTTTACACATATAAAATCCAAATAAAAGCATACATATCATGAATAAAAATTCGAGGGATCGAATCTAACCTTTAAAATAATTCGGAGACAACGATCAGAGATCCTTAGCAGTTGCTCCTCAAGTGTGAAGCACTCCACCGGTATCCACCAAGAAAACGATGTTAAGGAGGAGGAAGGAGGTGGAGAGAATTGGGTTTTCCAAACTTTTTGGGTTTTGGGGTTCTTATAAAAATAGGGTCTATAATAGTGTATTTATAGGCAAAATTTTCAGCTGAAATTTTCCCATAAATATTATTATTATTATCCCATTTATTATTCTCATTAATAATTAAAACACCTTTTAATTATTAATCCTTTTTCTAAACACTTTAGAAATAATTCTCTCTCTTGATTTAATTTCCAAAAATTAAATCCTTTAATTAATAATATTAAGAACTTTTCTTAATTAATTTATAATCAATTAAATCTCATTTAATCAATTATTAAATTTGCCAATTAATTATTTATTTCACAAATAAATAATTATTAACCATTATTAATTAATTCCTCCACCATTAAATCATTCTCTTTTTATGGTGTGACCCTGTAGGTTCAATATTAAGCCGGTAGTAGAAATAAATAATAATAAAACTATTTTATCATTATTTATATAAATTCTCTAATTTATTAAATATGATTAATTAATTAATCACATTTATTCTACATCGTGAGGGATACTTCTCAGCATATCGCGACTATCCAGATAATATGAATTCACTGCTTAGAATACCAAGAACCTATTCAGTGAATAGTTACCGTACAATAAACTCCTTCTACCCTACAATGTCCCGATTAAATACAAGGCATGGATCTCGTGTCAAGCCTATCTAATTCAATCACTTGCTTACCATTTACTATGCTTAGTTCTATGCAAATTAGAAACTCCTTTCTAATTTCATTCACTCTGGCCAGAGATTCCTGAACTAGCATAAGTGGATCAGCCTTGAACATTCGCTTCCTTCACTGGAAGGGGTAGATCCTTTATTGATCATACACTATCTTCGTGTACAAATTCCTATACCCAGTAGAGCCCTAATAATTGTCCCTGGAGACTAAGAACTAAATCAAAGCATAGTTCAGTGTACACAAGATGACTATGATGACCTCAAGTCTAAGGATACTTGTACAACTATCACTATATGAACAACTGCTGACACGTGAGTGAACTCCATCAGTTGTTCAGCTGTGCGAGTCATGTTCAGTGAACTTATTCCATAATAAGCACCTACATACTACCTATAGTGTCACCACACAAATGTCTATGAGAACAGACATCCTTCATAATGAAGCAAGCATAGTATGTACCGATCTCTGCGGATTATTAATTACCAGTTAGTAATCCTACGACCAGGAACTATTTAAGTTTAGAGTTATCATCTTTTAGGTCTCTGTAATAACCCCAATTTTTGGAATTTTTGAAACACGGATGAATAGTAACTTTTGCTGATGATGCTGATTAAGAAAAATTATCAGACCACGCTATATAGGAGTACTGTTATGGAAATTCTAATATCGTATTAGTATTCCATAAAGTAAATAAGTGTATGTAAAGATCGTCAGAATCCAATTCCGAACACTTTGATTTTTCTCGAAAATCCACCAGATACCGAAAGAATTGAGTATAAGGTAACATGATTGAAGGGATTTAAATTCAAGGATTATAAGAGAGGATTATAAAAAGGAATATAATATATTGAGAAAGGTTAAGGGAACCCAAGTAATAAGATCCCGGGTATGATCCCTCAAACGATCAACGAGAAAGAGAGTTAAGCGAACCGTAAAACAAATAAACGTCCAAGGGGTAAGCACATGCAAGTAACATGAGAAGGAAGCTTCTAATATAAGCTAAAACATGTGGTTAGAAGCAAGGTGACATCATCACACCATAAGAATGAGACATGTGGCAAAGTAGTGATGCAAGCAATGACATAAGCAATTGAAAACAAGATATTTAGCCAATAATTAACCACAACCATGCATTCTTTGCACAAATATCAAGGCAAGACAAGCAAGCAAAAGCTCTCCCCCATTTCTTTCTTCTTCCATTCGGCCTTTTCAAGAAATGAAGAAATAGATTTTCAAAACTCAAGTTCTAGGCCATGGAAAATTACAAGGTTTGTTTCCTTGGATCCTATATTTCATAACTTAGTTATACCATGAGTTTAAGATCAAGATTCCATGGTTTGCATAGCTAATCCACTCATCAAATATGATGATGAATAGTAGTGAATAGTAACTTACTTTGATTTTCTTGATTTTCATGAAAGCTTAAGGTTGATTAAGCATAGATCAAGGTTCCTAGAGGCTTGTTAGTGACTACCCACTCTCCAAGGAAGGTATAAACTCTTGAACCCTTAGTTTTAAGTTTGGTTTGTTTGGATGATAATAGTGCTTAGATGAATGGGTTTAGTTTGATGTTGATGGATGTTGGATTGTTGTTGAATTGGTGATGATTTGGTGTAGTTTAAACTTTGGAAATCGTTAGGTTATAGCCGTCGTAATGCCCGATTTTCTATAAACTGTTTTGTGATTAACTGTTGGACCCGAACACCCACTTCTATAAACTAACCACTTCCATGCTTAGATAGGTTATGTTTCAAGCTTCGTTTTGATATATGGTTTGCTTGAATCCGATGTACGGTTTAGGAGAAACGACCGTTTTAAGTAACTGTGTTTCGCGAACGAACCTTTACCCCTCGCCTTACTTTGAAACCTTGGTTAAGGCCCTTAAATGACTAATTGGAGCATGAAACATTTATGTAGAGTGTGTTAGGCAGTTGATAAGACACTCGCGAAAGAATCGCCTTAAAACTCGTAATGGTTAAATTATTAAAAATAGTGGAGGCGAGGGTACTCGAGTGACTTAAGAGAATCAGTAAGCGCAAAACGAGCGTTAGAGTCTGAGTTGGTTAGAGTATAGATTTACAAGTGACTTTGGTTTAATTCCAACTTACTTGTTGCTTATAGGTTACCAGAATCGTCCCGAGCCATTCGTAACCCCCAGTCGCTCAGGCAAGTTTTCTACCCTTATAACTGTTGTTGTGATGTATATGTGTATATGCATGATCTTGCGATAAATGCATATTGGTTATTAGCAAATTCTTGAGATATATTGTAGCATGTGATATGGTATATATGCATGCCTGTTTCATATTCTTGATTTATATATTTGTTGGTTTAAATGCTTATAGTTGCATAATACCTATGCTAGAGATAAGCGGTATTTGAGTTTACCCTTAGTATAGGGGATAAAAGGTGAACATATTTCTAAACCGGGAGGCGAGGCCCCCGAGTATAATATATATTTTTATATATATATTGATATAGTTTTTAAAACTATTAATCGTATAAGGTTTATTCGATAACTTTATTTTATTTAATGAATATTATTACGAATATTCATTCGAGGACTTATGACTCCTTTTATTTTATTATTTGAATAATATTTGAATATTCATTCGAGGGCTTGTTATGGATTAAAACTACTATATATAATTGCTGTATTTAATACTAAGGAACGTGAGCTCCAAGGCTCGATTTGACTGCTCTTGTGTTTCGTGACTCGATCTGCCTTACAAGATGCCTACGTACCTTGCTGATTGCCAAGGATCAAGTCAAAAAACGTAGTTCTGATTGGTGGGGGTGAGACCCCTTATATAGATGTGGGAGTCCTTGAATTGGACTGGGTATAGGAGACTTGGTGGATAAGCCTCTGAATTAGGATAGACTTAGGAGTCCTAGGAAGTAGGAAGCTGATTCTTTATCTTTTTAGGTCCCCTTGAGGCTAATCTCTAAGGATTTATATCCTCATCGGGACTCTTTTCAACATCTGATTTCTCCCTTATTAATTAATTACGAAATTAATTAATAATCAGGGCTTTTGGGCCTTTTTTATTCCATCAGACCTGATCTGGTCCATCAGGCTTAACCTTTCTGGTCTGAGTATCATATATCTTTTTATTGGGCCTGGCAGCCCACAGTTTGTACAATTAATGCAGTATTTAATTATACAAACATAATTTATTTATCCCTATCATTTGCCCCCCAACTTTTGGGAAACATTGATTAGGTTTCGCAGAAGTTAAGTCTATTTGTTCCCTTACAGGGTTTCGTTTTTCCGTAAAGTGTGGAGCGACCTACACATTCACAACGAATTTTTCCTTTTATTCAGGAATTATCTTAATTTCCAGGAATTTTTCCCTTATTTCCGGGATTTTTCCCTTAATTTCTGGATTTTTCCCTTAATTTCTGGGATTTATCCTAATTTTTCTGGATTTTCCCTTAATTTCTGGGATTTATCCTAATTTTTCTGGATTTTTCCCTTAATTTCTGGGATTTATCCTAATTTTCTGGATTTTTACCTTAATTTCTGGGATTTTATCCTTTAATTTCTGGATTTTTCCCCTATTTCTGAAAATACGACACTTTTCAGAAAATATTTAAGGAATTTCCGTATTTTTCTGGATTTTTTTCCCTAATTTCTGGGATCTATCCTTTAATTTCTGGATTTATTCCTTATTTCTGATAACATTAACATTTTTCAGAAATTATTTAAGGAATTTCCTTATTTTTCTGGATTTTTTCCCTAATTTCTGGGATTTATCCCTAAATTTCTGGCTTAAAATGGATCAAAATGCATGCAAAATCGACCAGGATGCATCCAAATCGATCAGGATGCAACCAAATCGATCAGGATTCCTGATCGATTTAGCTCAGGATCTTACACTCTGGTCGACGAAATTCCTGATCGATTTCGATCAGGATTCCTGATCGAATTAGCTCAGGATCTTATACTTTGGTCGACGAAATCCCTGATCGATTTCGATCAGAACTCTGATCGAATTAAGTAACTTTTGACCAGTCTGATCGAATAGCATATCGATCAGAACTTTCTTCTATGTCGATCAGGACTCTGATCGATCTTTGCGTTTTTCTTCCTTCTTGCTCGACTGAGGATCGGTCAGGATCTTTTCCGGATCGATCAGGACTCTGATCGAACTTATGGGATTTCTTCCCTTCTGTTCGAATGAGTTATCGATCAGGATCCTTTTTGCATCGATCAGGACTCTGATCGATCTTAGGGGATTTCTTCCCTCCTGTTCGAATAAGATATCGATCAGGACTCTCTTTTGCATCGATCAGGACTCTGATCGAACTTAGGGGATTTCTTCCCTCCTGCTCGAATAAGATATCGATCAGGACTCTCTTTTGCATCGATCAGGACTCTGATCGAACCATATTAAGGTTCTGGTCGATTTTTTACTTCTTAAATTCCACAGGAGCTTCTAGATTGTTCCTGATAATTCTTGTAGACGGGCCTTTAGGTTGGGCCTGTCTGAATGGGCCTAGAAACGCCTCGTATTCCGAGCTTTTCGCCTATATAAGTGTAGTGTGAAGTGAGAATCCTCACTTCACTTCTCATTTCTCATTTCTCATTTCCTCCCATAAACTTCTCTAGAGTTCTCCCTTTGAGTAGGCGATTTCCGGCGAGCTCACAGCCACCGTAGCTTCCACCGTTTTTCAAGCATTTCTGGGTTTCAAGCTTTTAAACGAAGCACATCAATGGCGGACCGCGACTTGGCTCGTTTGCAGAAGATGAATGTCTCTAAGAGAGGTACAAACATTCAAATTCAATCTCCATATACTTCTCTCATTGACATGATTAACTCGAGAGGTGATGAATATCCTTCTCTATCTGAGTTAGATTCGTATAATCATGGTAACACTTTTCATGAGTTAGATGGTAGAATAGAATCTATGAACACCCTGTACAGACTTCCACCCCACCTTAGGATCACTCCAGCCGCCCCTGGGGATAGGACTTGTAATTGGGAGGGGGATACCCTGTTCATTTATCGAGGAGCCCTGACCGCAGGTCTTAGGTTCCCATTCCACGAATTTATTCCTCGTTTATTAGCCGATGTACAAATCAACCCTTGTCAACTCCCTCCCAACGCCTGGAGGAATATTATCTGTTTTATGGTCCTTTGTCTCAGGAATAACTTCCCTCTTTCCGTGGCTGTCTTTAGGAAAGTTTTCCAATTCTATAATAGCTCCATGAGTCAACCGGGATGGGTTTTGATTCGCCAACGACCCAAAGTTCCCCATATCTTTGATAGTAACTCTATAGTCGAGAACAACCCTAAATGGAGGGATGAGTTTGTGAGGCTGACCTGGGCTGGGGGTGATTGGGCCACACTCTTCCGTAGGCCATTTTGCAAGGTATCAGATGGTAGTCCTGGTAGTATCAGATTGACTGATGAGGAGGAGGTGGCCTACCAGGCCTTAATTTCAGATGATGGGAAAACGGATACCTGGACCCTTTTAGAGGAGTTTTCCTTGAAGAAAGTTGGTCTCTCCCAGGCCAGTGATAAGGGTAAATTTATTCCTGCGTAATTATTTTTCCTTCTCTTTAATCGCACTTTTTTTTCTTTTTTTTCTGGATTTTAATGTTCCTTCTACTTTTCCTTTCAGCTTGCGAGGCCATCAATAATGTTAACAGGCCTAAGGAGGGGGAGTCAGGCCGTCAGAAAAGGGCCAAGCTAAACAGGGACCCTAGGAGCAAACCTGACGGTCCTACTTTCCTTAAGCCCCACGTCCCGGTGGTCGAGCTGGGGGACGATGTGGATCCTCCACTTAAGGCACATTCCTTCAGGCCTAACTGGGGCTTCAGGAGGAGCGATACGGTGGTTGGATCCACCAAACACGCTAAAGATTGGTCTTATCACTCCGTCACTCCCCATGACTTTACTGACATTGTTACGGGGAGTGATATTGAGACTATTGAGCTTCTGGGTTCTCAAGCCCAAGCTGCGGTAATTTTCTTTCTCTCCTTCTTTGAATCCCAACTTTCTTGTATTCCAACGAACTTGTGCTAACTCATACATATTTCTTTGCAGAGTAATACCTACTTCCAGGCGGCCCTCCATCAGGCTAGATCTTGGAAGGGTAACTCTGATGTTTTTGAGAAGGAGATGAAGAAGTGGGAGGAGAGAGCCAAGGTCCTGGAGAAGAAGCTGGACACGAAGAAAGAGGAGCTGGCTAAGGCTCATTCTGAGCTGGTGAAACTTAGGAGCGATAAGGATAAGCTCATTGATGACTACATGGATTCTGACAAGTTTAGGAATCTCATGGAGATTCATGATGAGGGTCTTTACTCCCTACAGTTCACTCAGGGATGGGATGCGGCCGTGAAGGCTGTTTCTGAGAAGTACCCGGGCTTAGTCGACCCTAAGGACTTTATAAGTCCTGAGCAGGCTGAGTCAGAGGACAGCATAGACGCCCTCTTCGACTCTCCTCAGCCAGATGATCGCATCTTGGATCCTAACACTGCTTCTCCTCCCGTTTCTCCTGCGAAGGACGCTGAAGGCGCTGATAAGGAGAAAGATAATGAAGGCTCCCGCATGGAGGAATAGTTTTTCTATTTTGTAATTTTATCCTTAATTTATGTCTGGACTTTTGTTTGTATTAAAACTTATTACCCTGCGGGGCTATGCTACTTTCCTTATTTGCATTCTCTCCTTCATTTTTCCGATACTTTAATATTCAAACTTGGCTTAATGGGCCACACAAGTATTATCACAACTCAAACATCCATAGGTTGAAATAATTTTGAACTCTTTAATTTCAAGTCTGGTTTTCCAAAACCTTACATAATATGGGTTCGACCCTGATCTATAATAGCTAAAAAAGAAAAATACTATGCAAACAAAGCTTCGAGGTGCTTTTAAACCTACTTGTCATAATGACAAGTGAGAATCGTACTTCGACCATCTTACATGTAGTAAACCTTCAGGTTTTGTGCGTGCCAGGTTCTCGGGACTTCAAAACCATCCATAGTCTCCAGCTTGTAGGTTCCTCTACCCTGAACGCTCTTGACTCTATACGGCCCTTCCCAATTTGGGGCAAGCTTTCCTTTCTGTCCGACACCAGAAGCCTCTATTTTTCTCAAGACTAGGTCACCTTGTTTGAAAAACCTCTCTTTAACCCTTAGGTTATAGTACAATGAAGCCTTTTTCTGATATTCTACTATCTTTGCGTGTGCTTTATCTCGCACTTCATCGATTAAATCCAGGGCTAACTTCTGCCCTTCCTCATTTTCTTTTTCATCAAAAGCCTGAATCCTTGGAGAGGAATG
Organism: Apium graveolens; assembly: GCF_009905375.1. Classification (NCBI taxonomy): domain Eukaryota; kingdom Viridiplantae; phylum Streptophyta; class Magnoliopsida; order Apiales; family Apiaceae; genus Apium; species Apium graveolens. Next base: position 3,902,539 of record NC_133656.1, on the reverse strand, counting down.
TGATATCTCCACGGGAACTACTGCTTCTGCCCCATATGCCAACATGAAAGGAGTTGCATTTGTCGTGACTCTACAGGTAGTTCTATAGGCCCATAATATGGGAAGTATCTCATCCACCCAATTATTTCTTGACTTTTCGATTCTCTTCTTTAGTCCATCCAGGATTATCCGATTTGCTACCTCCGCTTGCCCATTGGCTTGCGGGTGAGCCACAGAGGTGAACCGTAACTCAATTTCATTTTCTCCGCAATACTTCTTGAATTCCTCGTTGTTGAATTGTGTTCCATTGTCAGTGACGAGGATACGGGGAATTCCATATCGGCACATAATGTTTTCCCACAGGAATTGTGCAACCTGTTTAGTTGTGATTTTGGCCAAGGGCTTGGCTTCAATCCACTTAGTGAAATAATCAATGGCTACAATCAGAAACTTCCTTTGTGCTGTGGCCATAGGAAAAGGCCCTAGAATATCCATCCCCCACATAGCAAAGGGAATAGGTGAGTTGATGGAGGTCAGCATCTCGGGGGGTTGTCTGGCCACTGGTGCATGTTTCTGACAGCGATCACACTTCTTTACATATTCTTTGGCATCAGCCATCATTTCTGGCCAATAGAAGCCTAAACGGGTTATCTTATGAGCCAAGGCCCTGCCCCCCAAGTGTTGTCCACAAATACCTTCATGTACTTCTTCAAGAGCCAAGCGTGCCTCATCGGGCCTGAGACACCTCAAGTAGGGAACCACGAAAGATCTTTTGTAAAGAATCCCATCTATCAAAGAGTACCTTAGTGCCCGAACAGTTAACTTCCGTGCTTCAGTTGCATCATTTGGCAACCAACCGGTCTGAATGTGAGCCTTGATGGGATCAATCCATGACGTCCCCAAGCCTACGGGAGCCACAAGCTTAACATCTATGCTTCGTGTCTTCAAAACACGGAAGTACACACTCCCTGAACTCTCTTCAATCTCAGATGAAGCAAACTTTGATAGCGCATCTGCTTTAGCATTTTCTTCCCTTGGAATGTGTTCAACATGACATTCATTAAATTGGGTCATCACAGCCCTTACTAGGCGAGCATACTTAGCCATCGTATCATCTCTTGCCTCAAATTCTCCCTTTACCTGGGATATGATCAGCTTCGAGTCTCCACGGACCTTTAAGTTTCTGACTCTAAGTGTCCCAGCTAGACCAAGGCCAGCAATCAGGGCTTCATACTCTGCCTCATTGTTTGTGGTTGGGAAGTCTAGCTTCATGGCATACTCAATTAAGAATCCATCAGGGCTTTGCAAAACCAACCCTGCTCCACTGGAATTTGTTTTTGATGCTCCATCAAAATAGAGAACCCAATATTCTTTCTCCTTGTCCCCATTGTCGACTCCCTTGTCTTGAGGTATGGTATCTTCCTGCCCCCCGACTTCTTGGTTGGGTATGGTACATTCCACCACGAAGTCAGCTAGTGCCTGGGCTTTTATAGCCGTACGTGGCTTATACTTGAGATCGAACTCTCCCAACTCTATTGCCCACTTAATCAGTCTCCCACTTGCCTTGGGACTGTGAATGATATTTCTCAGTGGCTGATTTGTTAGCACTTCAATTTGGTGAGCTTGAAAATAAGGACGCAGCTTTCTTGAAGCCATTACCAAGGCTAAAGCGAATTTCTCAATGGCTGAATAATTCAACTCAGCACCATGCAAAATTTTGCTGACATAGTATACGGGTTTCTGAACTTTCAGTTCCTCCTTAACCAACACCGCGCTCAAGGCGCTTTCTGAAACAACCAAGTACAAGAATAAAACTTCACTCAGAACTGGCTTGGCCAACAACGGGGCCTGGCCCATATACTTCTTTAACTCTTCAAATGCCTTCTGATTTTCCTCACTCCATACAAAGTCTTTAATGTTCTTTAATGACTTGAAGAATGACAAGCACTTGTCTCATGTCTTGGAGATGAATCGTCCTAGCGCAGCAACCCTTCCTGTGAGTTTTTGAACATCCTTGACAGTTTTTGGGGGTTCCATGTCCAGGATTGCCTTTATTTTATCGGGGTTAGCCTCAATTCCCCTCTTTGAGACCATCAATCCCAAGAATTTTCCAGATCCTACTCCGAAAGCACACTTCGTGGGATTCAACATCATCTTGTGGTACCTCAGGACCTCAAAAGCTTCCCTCAAATGGGTTATATGATCAGTCTTTACTAGACTCTTGACTAGCATGTCATCAACATAGACTTCCATAGTCTTCCCAATAAGATCCTTAAAAATTTTATTCACCAACCTTTGATAGGTGGCTCCTGCATTCTTGAGACCAAACGCCATAACAAGATAACAATAAACACCAAAGTCAGTGATAAATGATACCTTTGGAATGTCATCCTTATGCATTTTGATCTGGTTGTATCCGCTAAACCCATCCATGAAACTCAACATCTCATGTCCAGCGGTGGCATCAATCAAAGTATCAATTCTAGGCAGCGGAAAACAGTCTTTGGGGCATGCATCATTCAGATCGGTGAAGTCTATACACATCCTCCACTTTCCATTAGCCTTCTTCACCATTACAGGGTTTGCTAACCACTCCGGAAATTGAATCTCCTCAATGAAACCAGCCTCTAAGAGCTTTTCCACTTCCTGCTTTATAGCCTCTTGTCTTTCCGGGGCAAAATTTCTTTTCTTTTGTTTCACTGTCTTCCGACTTGGATCCACGTTTAGCTTGTGAGTAATTAACTCCGGGTCTATGCCTGGCATATCAGCTGCTGACCATGCAAACACATCACTATTTTCTTGCAAAAATTTCACTAACTTCCCTCTAAGGGGCTCCTCTAATGTGGCTCCAATGAAAGTCATCCTCTCAGGATTCTTGGGATCTAAAGGAACCGAAACCAATTCTTCTGCTGGCCTTCCTCTATTCTCATCATTTTCTCGAACATCCATATCTTCAATAGGAAGAACCTTCCCCCCGACTCCGTCTGCCCTCAAAGAGGCCACATAACAGCTTCTAGCCATTTTTTGATCTCCTCTCTCTTCTCCAATCCCGTTTCGGGTGGGAAACTTCATGACTGAATGGTAGGAAGAGGGGACTGCCTTGAAGGCATGTATCCCTGTTCTCCCCATGATAGCATTATAAGTTGAACTAGCCTTTACCACTACGAAATCCAGCATCTGCGTTGCTTGCCTTGGCTCCGTACCTATGGTGGTTGGCAACTTGATTATCCCTTCCACAGGACATTCTACTCCAGCAAATCCATATATCGGCATGTCGGTTGGTGTTAACTGGGAGTCGTTATACCCCATCCTTAGAAAGGTGTCGTGGAGCAAGATATCCACAGAAGCACCATTATCCACAAGGACCCTCTTAACCGGGCTATTTCCTATTATTGGTGTTATGACCAGCGGGTCGTCATGGGGAAACTTCACACCCTCTAGGTCGGAATCATCAAAAGCCAACGTTACTTCTGTCCTGGCCCTCTTCGGGGCTTCTCCAACAATATGCATAACCTCTCTAGTATATGCCTTTCTGGAATTTTTGGACAATCCAGCAGCAGTTGGACCTCCAAAGATCGTGTTTATCACAGGCCCTTGAGGTCTCGGCCCTCCATAAATGGTGTTTATAACTGGTCCTCTAGGTTGGGGATTCCGCCCCTGATCATCTTGGTCCCTCCTACGATCTTCAAAGTTCTTCCTTCCATTATTATTTCTGTCCCCTCCATCTCCAGTATACTTATTCAATCTTCCTTTTCGAATCAAAAACTCAATTTCATCTTTCAATTGCCTACACTCATCGGTGTCATGGCCAACATCTTTGTGAAACCTGCAATACTTGCCCCTATCTAGCTTGGCGGGATCAGCCTTCAAGGGCTTAGGCCAGCGAATATCTCTGTCTTTCTCAATCTCCATCAAAATCTGACTTCTGGGAGCGTTCAGCTTAGCGTATTCAGTGAACTTTTGCCCAGGTCCTCCCTTCTTGGGGTTTGAATCAGGGTTTTGTTCGGTTCTAGGATATTTGTCCTTAGCGATATACTCCAAATCAGTTTTTCGTTTCTTGCCTCCAGTGGGCTCATTACTTACTACGGTCTTCCTCATACTTTCTTCAACCTTGATATACTTCCCTGCCCTCTCTTGGAGCTGCAACATGCTCTCAGGGGGTCGTTTGGCCAAAGACATCTTAAAAAACTCGTCCCTAGTTCCTTGTTGCAATGCTATCATGGCTACCTTATCATCAAGATCTGGGACTTTTAAAGCCTCCTTTGTAAAACGATTCAGGTAATCTCTTAAGGATTCCTTAGCTCCTTGCACAAGACTCATAAGAGATGCTGAACTTTTCTCATGGACCCTTCCACTGATGAATTGCTTAATAAAAGCCTGACTTAGTTCTCTGAATGATCCAATAGAATTTGGGGGTAGGCGACTGTACCATCTTTGAGCCATACCCGACAGGGTTTGAGGGAAGGCCCGACATTTTATAGCATCATTCACGGGTTGCAGCAGCAGTGCATTAGAGAATGTCCTAACATGATTAGCGGGGTCTCCCGTGCCATCATAGGCTTTGATGGTGGGCATCTTGAATTTCCTTGAGACATGGGCATTCATTATCTCTTCTGTGAAGGGTGGAGTTGGATCATCAGGATCTCCAAGGGGAAGGAGATTGCTTGGATCAGTTCTTGGGACAGCAACCCTTCTTCTTACCGGACCATCCAGGTCTATGATAGGAGGAAGATTTCTCCCCCTAGGAGGTATGTGGGATCTGGTGGCTTGGTGAGCCTCCAAATCACGTCTCAGCCTTTGGATTTCAGCCTCATGAGCCCTGATCTTTTCCTGCACTTCTTGGGGATTCGCCCCTGGGGTGCTTTGGGGGCGTTGCCTTCCATCGGCCATTGGCTCTTTTCCAGGACGCCTCCTTCTCGGGGCCACTTCATCATCCGAAGATTCGGAGTCTCTCTCAGTGTATGGACTAGAAAATTCCCGATCCTCAGGGATAGGATCCAAACCTCGTATATAGGGGGGCGACCGCCCTCGTGCTTCGCTTCGCCCAGCATATCCACTTCCTCCAACCTCAGGGTGAAGGGGCATCCTATAAGGGGGGTTAGTAGTAACAATAGTTGAATATTCATACCCGACGGGTCGAGAATTTACAGGTATATGTATTTGTTGAACTTGAGGATTCGTACCTTGAATAATCGGGGGAGTTGTCCCTTGTGGCTGAGGATGAGTTGCCCCTGTCTGGGCTTCCCCCTGAGTAGATGCATAAGTTGAATGGGGAGGAACCTCCACGGTTGATGAAATCACCTGGGTTGTCCCTGATGGTGTTCCCTCCTCCAGAGTGCTGGTTGTTCTCCGTGTTCTCGCCATGGTTGTTGTTGCGTTTTTCCCACAGACGGCGCCAAATGTTATGGATTAAAACTACTATATATAATTGCTGTATTTAATACTAAGGAACGTGAGCTCCAAGGCTCGATTTGACTGCTCTGGTGTTTCGTGACTCGATCTGCCTTACAAGATGCCTACGTACCTTGCTGATTGCCAAGGATCAAGTCAAAAAACGTAGTTCTGATTGGTGGGGGTGAGACCCCTTATATAGATGTGGGAGTCCTTGAATTGGACTGGGTATAGGAGACTTGGTGGATAAGCCTCTGAATTAGGATAGACTTAGGAGTCCTAGGAAGTAGGAAGCTGATTCCTTATCTTTTTAGGTCCCCTTGAGGCTAATCTCTAAGGATTTATATCCTCATCGGGACTCTTTTCAACATCTGATTTCTCCCTTATTAATTAATTACGAAATTAATTAATAATCAGGGCTTTTGGGCCTTTTTTATTCCATCAGACCTGATCTGGTCCATCAGGCTTAACCTTTCTGGTCTGAGTATCATATATCTTTTTATTGGGCCTGGCAGCCCACAGTTTGTACAATTAATGCAGTATTTAATTATACAAACATAATTTATTTATCCCTATCAGGGCTTATGACTCAGTTTATATTATTTATTGATTAATATTCGAATATTCATTCGAGGACTTATGACTCCTTTTATTTTATTATTTGAATAATATTTGAATATTCATTCGAGGGCTTATGACTCAGTTTATATTATTTATTGATTAATATTCGAATATTCATTCGAGGACTTATGACTCCTTTTATTTTATTATTTGAATAATATTTGAATATTCATTCGAGGGCTTATGACTCAGTTTATATTATTTATTGATTAATATTTGAATATTCATTCGAGGGCTTATGACTCTTTTATATTATTTATTGAATAATATTTGAATATTCATTCGAGGGCTTATGACTCAGTTTATATTATTTAATGAATATTATTTGAATATTCATTTGAGGATCTATGACTCCGATTATTTGCTGAGATATATTCTTTATTTTATTAAAGAATAATGTTTCGATAATCAAACTTATTTTCGATTATTCAAATAAAGATAGTACTTTCATATAAGTATATCTTTGGTTATTTAATACTCATTTCAAGTATAAGTCTTACAACTTCTACTTCAATTATTTGTATAAAGATTATTCTTTATGGGAATATTATTTAAATAATAATATTCAGACATTTTCTAAATATATTGGGACTGATTTAGTTCATTAAATCAGCATTACTCCAAACACTCTTTAAAGTGTTTTCGAGTCTTCAAAATGATTTTTAAAAGTTAGAGCGGATCCCAAAACTCATTTTTATATTTAAGATCTTCCTTTTAAAGGGGATTTAAATACTCGTTCAAAACCTGAGGGATCCGGCTCTATGGTGTATTTTATATTCGCAACAAGGTTGCTGTTTTGATAAATGAATTGATTACTTGCCCAATGTTCGGGAAGTAAGCCCATCAAATTGAGTCGGCATAAGCGACAGGCCGGGGTACGGTCTATCAAAGTGTAAGTGGCTGGGTGGCAGTCCTTCAACGCGTGAGTGGCCGGGTAACGGTCTAGCGCGAGGTCCTAATGCGGCCAGGGTGATGACCGGTGAGGAATTCATCCATCTACAGTAGAAAAGGTTACTTATTGGTATCTTTGCCTGATCAGCAAGATATCTGGTTTATGCCAAAATTCTTTTCCTTTCCAAAATTCATTGGATATTATAACTCTGTTCATACTTTACATGACAGAGATTTTCAGGAAATGTATGAGATATATATATATATATATGGATATATATATCAGGACTTAATGAAGTATCTCGTAACTTCATTATTTATAATGATATTTCAAAGATTGAATCTATTCAAGTCTTATCTTGCAGTCTCATCTGGGTGATGAACTTTGAAACTGATTATAACTTGAACGGTGGTAGTTCAAGTAGTATTTGGATATAAAGTATATTGGAGTATCTTGTAACTTCATTTTTTTTAAACTTATATCTAGTAAATGATTATCTTATGCATGACAAAGATTTTCAGAAAAACGTTGAGACAAGGTTAGATATATGAGATCACCTTGCAACGGTATTTTTATACAGTTATACACTGGAACTCTGTGTGTATTATGCATGGAAGAGGACTTCCAAGATTTTGAAAAGTATATATGTATATATACTGAATATTTTGCGACTTCATCGCATTAAGATATCAACTTGGTTCATTTCTTTTGACCAAGACTTTCATGAGTACTATGAGAAGGCTCATATATTGTTAATCATTATACATATTATTTTGGTGGGCTTGCTGCTCACCCTTGCTTTCTTCTTTCATCACACAACATCAGATAGATAAGATGAACCGGACCAAGCTCCCGATTCGCAAGAGGTTAGGAGACGTTCCGCAGTTTTCTAGAAGCACTGATACCGCCGTAGCTGAGGTAGGAACTACCAATAGGCTAGGCTTTCAACTTCTGATGTACCAGATTTATGTATATTTATGAATTGTAATAATGGCAAAGAAATGTAAATTTATTCAGAAAACCTTTTAAGGCGTATTGGCATATAATTGTGGAACAAAATGACTTGTGTTATTTTTTTGAGTATTCATCTCTGAGACTATAACTTGGGGTGTGTGTGTGTATATTGTGGGGTCACAGTAAAGACTAGTTGATTGTTTAATAAGATTGGGTGTTGTTAAGGGAAGTGGAACTCGTGACAACCCGGATCCCCGACCCCGGATTTGGGGGTGTTACAGAAATGGTATCAGAGCTAAGCGTTATAAACCTCAGAGATGATGTGACGTTAAGATAATAAGTTCATTAAGATAATAAGAACTCTTGCGAAGTTCATAGTCGGGCTACCTAACGTAGCACCGACAATTAAAACCCTTATGGGAACCCTTATAAATGTAGCGATAGAAGCGTAGTTCGTTATCGTATATGGTAGCGGGACTCCGAACCCTGAGGTTGAGGAGCAACAACGCGATGATGTTTTATTACTTATTGGAGATCAGATTATGGATCCGATAGAGCATCCTAACGCAGGACCAAATGATGTTCATATTGAGGATGTAGCGGTTAAGGATGCTGTCCTAGAAGGGATTGTTGTTGAGGAGGATCCCGTGGAGGATCCTGACAAGAATGAATAAAGGACCACTGTGGAATTGATAACCATGGTTAGAGCGACTACCAGAGGTAGGACTGGTCGGTCACTACCGGAGGTTCATTCAAGTTTGTAAAGATAGTAGCCCCTTTAACGCGGCTTACTCATAAGACTGAGAAGTTCGAATAGACAGAGAAAAGCGAGAACAACTTTTAAGAACTGAAGCAAAGGTTGGTGACGGCCCCTATGTTGGCGTTGCCGGATGGAAAAAGGAGATTTGTGATTTGTAGTGACGCTTCGCATAAGGAATTTGGGTGCTTCTTATACAGCACAGCAAGATAATCGCGTCCGCGTCAACACAATTAAGGGAATATAAAATTTGATATCCCCGCCCATGAGCTTAGGCTCGTGGCAATAGTTTTACCCTAAAGATTGGAAGCACTACTTGTATGGAGAGAAGTGCGGGATTTACACAAACCATAGGAGCTCTAGTGCATTTTCACGCAGAAAGAGCTCAACATATGCCCGAGGAAGCGGTTAGAGCTAATCAAGAATTATGATTGGGAGATTCTTTATCATTCGGGGAAAGCCAATGTGGTGGCTGATGCCCTTAGTAAGAAGGAGAGACTCAAGAGGTTAATGTCTTTGGGAAAGTTGATAAGAGATTTTGAAAAAAATGGAAATAGATATGAAGGTAACCAGAGCCGGTACCGAAAAGCTGTTTGAGATTGCAATACAGTCCGAATTATCGGAAAAGAACATATTGGGACAGAAAAAGTGATGAATGAAGGCAGAGAGCCAACAAATAGATATGAGATTAATACCGAGAAAGATGATAAGGGAATAATGAGGTATTCCTATAGAATTTGGATTCTAAATGTTCAAGAGCTTAAAGATGAGATCTTAGATGAAAGTCATAGTTCAAGGAATAAGATTAAGGGCAAACCCTGAATGTGATAGTCAGGGAGGACGCCATCAAGATAGAAGGAACCCATAACATAATGAAGTGGAAAATGAGGATTTTAACGTATAAGATAACCCCAAGTATGGGAGAAGGATGAAACATTTCATACTAAGGAAACGGAAAGTCGAGTAAGGAAAGGAGACCCGAGATTGTACTCCTATACGACTATTCATGGACCTGTCTAAAAAGAACTTAGATTATTATCCCCAACCACCACCTTGAGGAAACAATGCGGTAGGAAATTCTTTCATGACCTTTAAGTCGCTAAGCTCTCAGAGTTCCAAGGAACAGGTTGACCCAGTCGAGGCAAGAGCCTGGCTAAAGGAAATAGAGGAATCATTTGAGATTCTAAATGATTGACGAACCACAAAAGACTGTTTTTGTCACTTACCCTCCTAAGAAAGAGACCATCCACTGGTGAAAGACCAAGGAAGGCACGGAGCAAGAGATTATAATAAACTGATTTAAGTTCAGTCAATTGTTTTCGGGAAAGTAATTCCCAAAGATAAGGAGATAGTGTAAAAGCTTTAGAGCCAGAACAAAGGCAGACAAGTATGATAAATTATGAATCTAAGTTGTAAAAGTTGTCAAGATTCGTTCCGAGGACACGAATCCAGAATGACGGGATGTTTGAAATCAATGCTTATGTTGTGTTGGTTCATGAAATAATGATAAGAGAAAGGAAAATAAAAAGAAACTGAAGTGGAAGGGAATATAACGGCAATAGAGTTTGAGGAATGATAAGGGAGTTGAGTATGAGGAAACCCTAAAGACTCGTAGCAATAGAAATAGAAAAGTATGTAATCGTCAGGATGAGGGTGATTCACCATGAGTTCAATTGATGGTGGAACGCATAAGAGATACATATATTTTATTCCCTTTAAGTTGGGAGGATTCGAGGAAACCTTGAGATAGTTCGAAGGATAAATAATGAGACGCGGATAGACTGAGGAGACAAGGAAGTAAGAAATTAGGAAAATTTGGATGAAGGAAGTGACCTTCAAGAATGTGAAGTGTAAGACCGGTGGCTTGTTACCCAAAAAGGGAGACGCCAGGTATGGGAGGTATCCCAACATTGAGGTGACTGTTGAGATAAACAACAAAAGTAAATAAGGAATTATTAAGAAGAAGTTCATGTTGAAGATGACCAATATCTTCCAGAACATCCATGTTATCATTACCAAATTAGGCAAGAAAAGCGGATAACCGTTGTTATCTTTTGGAGGCCATATTGATTGACCTCATTTTGAATACAGATGTTATTGTGAAACTAGGCATATATTATCGAGGTGGGAATGATTGAATAAGACACCCTTATCAGGGATATATGACTTGATTTATCCATGGAAGGATGCATGTACCTTTTAAAGGTGGAATTAAGGATAGAACATCGGTAACTTAAAATGAATCTTAAGGGGAATGCATAAAGGTTGGCATTTCACCCTTAGTAGGGATAGTATGAGTTTGACGGTATGAATTGGGAAGGATTAAGGTATTAACAACCTTTAAGGATCAATGGAGAAATTTTTTTCAGAAGTATATAGACTATGATTCTCGTATTAGTAAATGGTATTTTGATATGCCCTGTATCTAGGGAATACAGGAGGAACGATTGAAGGATAACCTTAGAGGTTTTACAAGGAGAAAGGTAATATTCAAAATTCTCAAGAATAAAAATGTTGATAAAGGAAATATGACATAATTATAATGATGCCAAGTGGGGCACGTGTTAAACCACGAGAAAGTATGGATCGAACCAGTAATGGTCGAAATTGTTCAGGGCAATTAGGACTTAAGATAAAAGATGTTCTAAGTATGATTGAGAGTCAGTCGTGACAGTGATTAACCTCTAAAGACTGAGGCAATAACTTATGGAAAAATGGTGATATTTTTTTTACTCATCAGATTTTAAGGAATACATCTTCACAAAAGTAGTGATTGAAATAAGGTAGAAAATTTATTTGGAGGTGGTTAAAATGACATTGACTATAAGGAAATTTTAATATCAGGAAAGGCCAAAGAGGTGGCCGACACTTTAAAGGTAAGAGGATAATTATAGGCGCTTGTGCCAGAGGAATACAGTGATGATGGTTAAAACTGTGAAGGTTGTATTATGGTTTGGAAGATTGACATTCCTTCTGATGACTGTGCAATACCCAACCGTAATAGTAGTTGGTAAAAGTTTAATTCGTGTAATCGCCATGAACGGGCTATCTATCTTAGGAGGTCCTATCTTGGGATAAGCCAGGACCATGTTTCCAAAAGGACTAGACGAACCTTTGAGTTAAGTCTTCTATTTAAGGCATATGATTAAGAATGGTATTAACCTGCTATCGTTGCTTTGATTGAAACTCTTCTGCAATTTTATCTGCTTTATGTCATGAAAGTAGGTCAGAGTTTGGAGTGTTCTTCATGAATTGTGATTGGTGGTTATGTTAACTCCTTAGGAGAATTAGATATGATATGAATGGACTCCGTATGGTTAGCTATTAAAACTTCATGGAAAGCGAATGACTACAGTAGGTCAATGGTGGGCCATAGTAATGCAGCAATGATTCTGCGAGTAATGAGCTGATTACAACTGTGAGAGTTGTATTGGAATGGATGTTGAGATTGAGTACCACTAAACGGGTCGTGGTAGTGTAAAGTTATCATTGATAGACTAATTAAGTAGAGTATCTACCTATTGAATATTTATTCCCTCTTATGAAAAGAGAGTCGTATTACTATATGAGGAAGGTTGCGGTGCAAGCATAGAACTCTAGTAACGGTGATGTCTAAAATGAGATCCCAGGTTCGATTTTCGAAATCGAGGGAGTTTCAAAGGTGATTGTGTATAAGCTCGAGGAAGAGCATGGGTCCATAGAATGATGGACGGAATAGAAATATTTAGGCATGGGAAATACGATGCTATAATACTTGATGCTGATATAAATACGTATATGTTTTGTTCTCCTATGACAAACCTCTATAGTTCAGAGGTAGGTTCCAAGCCAGATATTTTGTGGCAGTATATTTTTTTTTATATATACAATTCTCTTCAGTTCGTTCTTTTCTCTTCTTTTCATTTCATGTAAGTTGAGAAGAACAACCCTTCCAGAAGGGGAGGTATTGCCGAATGACTGTCTATCTGTGTGATAGAAGCCTAGTAGGATACCAACTATTGTATAATTGCTTGTCAAGTACTAAAGGCTGGCCACCTTCTGTACTAACTATGCGAGATAACAAGTGTTCATGATCATAGTGATCTCTCAATAAATTCTTTTACTTCTATATGAAGGATTAAGCTTTCGAAAATAGAAACAGCTGAAAAAGGAGTAGTAAAGTTATGGTGGTATTCAGAATGGGAACACATTCGTAATACTAAGGTTGACGTGGTTATTAAAAGGTTATAGAACGCTAACGAGCAAAAGTATAACCAGTATAATATTAGGAACGGAAGGTAGTAGCGATTACGAACTCGAAAAGAATGGGTATTGAGAAGCAGAAGCTCTAATGCTAAAAGCTATAATGAGAGTCTGTGCAATAGACTTGAAAGAAATTGGAATGATCACTTAACACGGATTGAGTTTTCTTACGACAATAGATCATTTGTCATTATCGAGATGTCGCCTTATGAGATCCTTGAGGGAAGACAATGTCGATCTCCCTTATGTTAGGATGAAGTTGTAGAGCGCAAGATGCTCGGATCCGCAGTATTCCAAAGGACCAAGGATATGATAGATCTAATCAGAGGACGGCTGGTAGTAGCCCAAGATGGACATGACACGAAAGGACAAAGAGTATGAAATAGGGGACCTAGTAATGTTATAGGTATCCCTTCGAAAGGATTGATGAGGTTCGGAAAGAAAGGAAAGCTAAGTCTACAATTTGTTGGACCCTTGGATATATTAAGACATATTGGGAAGTTAGCATATGAGCTAGCCCTACCCCCGTACATGTAGCAAGTTCATAACGTGTTCCACGTATCAATGTTAAGGAAATGTAATTCGGATGCCGGATAAATAGGGGCATATGAGCGCATAGACATGCAACCAGAAGTAACCTATATGGAGCAACCAGGAAGGGTTATAGATTGAAAAGGAACAAGTGCTTAGGAGAAGGGTTATCAAACTAGTCAGAGTTTGATGGTAGAACCACAACGTGGGAAAATTTACTTGAGAGTTAGAAAGTGCAATGCTAAGAAAGTATCCCTATTCATTTTTATTTGATTCCGGGACGGAATCCTTTTAAGGAGGGGAGACTGTAATAACCCCAATTTTTGGAATTTTTGAAACACGGATGAATAGTAACTTTTGCTGATGATGCTGATTAAGAAAAATTATCAGACCACGCTATATAGGAGTACTGTTATGGAAATTCTAATATCGTATTAGTATTCCATAAAGTAAATAAGTGTATGTAAAGATCGTCAGAATCCAATTCCGAACACTTTGATTTTTCTCGAAAATCCACCAGATACCGAAAGAATTGAGTATAAGGTAACATGATTGAAGGGATTTAAATTCAAGGATTATAAGAGAGGATTATAAAAAGGAATATAATATATTGAGAAAGGTTAAGGGAACCCAAGTAATAAGATCCCGGGTATGATCCCTCAAACGATCAACGAGAAAGAGAGTTAAGCGAACCATAAAATAAATAAACGTCCAAGGGGTAAGCACATGCAAGTAACATGAGAAGGAAGCTTCTAATATAAGCTAAAACATGTGGTTAGAAGCAAGGTGACATCATCACACCATAAGAATGAGACATGTGGCAAAGTAGTGATGCAAGCAATGACATAAGCAATTGAAAACAAGATATTTAGCCAATAATTAACCACAACCATGCATTCTTTGCACAAATATCAAGGCAAGACAAGCAAGCAAAAGCTCTCCCCCATTTCTTTCTTCTTCCATTCGGCCTTTTCAAGAAATGAAGAAATAGATTTTCAAAACTCAAGTTCTAGGCCATGGAAAATTACAAGGTTTGTTTCCTTGGATCCTATATTTCATAACTTAGTTATACCATGAGTTTAAGATCAAGATTCCATGGTTTGCATAGCTAATCCACTCATCAAATATGATGATGAATAGTAGTGAATAGTAACTTACTTTGATTTTCTTGATTTTCATGAAAGCTTAAGGTTGATTAAGCATAGATCAAGGTTCCTAGAGGCTTGTTAGTGACTACCCACTCTCCAAGGAAGGTATAAACTCTTGAACCCTTAGTTTTAAGTTTGGTTTGTTTGGATGATAATAGTGCTTAGATGAATGGGTTTAGTTTGATGTTGATGGATGTTGGATTGTTGTTGAATTGGTGATGATTTGGTGTAGTTTAAACTTTGGAAATCGTTAGGTTATAGCCGTCGTAATGCCCGATTTTCTATAAACTGTTTTGTGATTAACTGTTGGACCCGAACACCCACTTCTATAAACTAACCACTTCCATGCTTAGATAGGTTATGTTTCAAGCTTCGTTTTGATATGTGGTTTGCTTGAATCCGATGTACGGTTTAGGAGAAACGACCGTTTTAAGTAACTGTGTTTCGCGAACGAACCTTTACCCCTCGCCTTACTTTGAAACCTTGGTTAAGGCCCTTAAATGACTAATTGGAGCATGAAACATTTATGTAGAGTGTGTTAGGCAGTTGATAAGACACTCGCGAAAGAATCGCCTTAAAACTCGTAATGGTTAAATTATTAAAAATAGTGGAGGCGAGGGTACTCGAGTGACTTAAGAGAATCAGTAAGCGCAAAACGAGCGTTAGAGTCTGAGTTGGTTAGAGTATAGATTTACAAGTGACTTTGGTTTAATTCCAACTTACTTGTTGCTTATAGGTTACCAGACTCGTCCCGAGCCATTCGTAACCCCCAGTCGCTCAGGCAAGTTTTCTACCCGTATAACTGTTGTTGTGATGTATATGTGTATATGCATGATCTTGCGATAAATGCATATTGGTTATTAGCAAATTCTTGCGATATATTGTAGCATGTGATATGGTATATATGCATGCCTGTTTCATATTCTTGATTTATATATCTGTTGGTTTAAATGCTTATAGTTGCATAATACCTATGCTAGAGATAAGCGGTATTTGAGTTTACCCTTAGTATAGGGGATAAAAGGTGAACATATTTCTAAACCGGGAGGCGAGGCCCCCGAGTATAATATATATTTATATATATATATTGATATAGTTTTTAAAACTATTAATCGTATAAGGTTTATTCGATAACTTTATTTTATTTAATGAATATTATTACGAATATTCATTCGAGGACTTATGACTCCTTTTATTTTATTATTTGAATAATATTTGAATATTCATTCGAGGGCTTATGACTCAGTTTATATTATTTATTGATTAATATTCGAATATTCATTTGAGGACTTATGACTCCTTTTATTTTATTATTTGAATAATATTTGAATATTCATTCGAGGGCTTATGACTCAGTTTATATTATTTATTGATTAATATTCGAATATTCATTCGATGACTTATGACTCCTTTTATTTTATTATTTGAATAATATTTGAATATTCATTCGAGGGCTTATGACTCAGTTTATATTATTTATTGATTAATATTTGAATATTCATTCGAGGGCTTATGACTCTTTTATATTATTTATTGAATAATATTTGAATATTCATTCGAGGGCTTATGACTCAGTTTATATTATTTAATGAATATTATTTGAATATTCATTTGAGGATCTATGACTCCGATTATTTGCTGAGATATATTCTTTATTTTATTAAAGAATAATGTTTCGATAATCAAACTTATTTTCGATTATTCAAATAAAGATAGTACTTTCATATAAGTATATCTTTGGTTATTTAATACTCATTTCAAGTATAAGTCTTACAACTTCTACTTCAATTATTTGTATAAAGATTATTCTTTATGGGAATATTATTTAAATAATAATATTCAGACATTTTCTAAATATATTGGGACTGATTTAGTTCATTAAATCAGCATTACTCCAAACACTCTTTAAAGTGTTTTCGAGTCTTCAAAATGATTTTTAAAAGTTAGAGCGGATCCCAAAACTCATTTTTATATTTAAGATCTTCCTTTTAAAGGGGATTTAAATACTCGTTCAAAACCTGAGGGATCCGGCTCTATGGTGTATTTTATATTCACAACAAGGTTGCTGTTTTGATAAATGAATTGATTACTTGCCCAATGTTCGGGAAGTAAGCCCATCAAATTGAGTCGGCATAAGCGACAGGCCGGGGTACGGTCTATCAAAGTGTAAGTGGCTGGGTGGCAGTCCTTCAACGCGTGAGTGGCCGGGTAACGGTCTAGCGCGAGGTCCTAATGCGGCCAGGGTGATGACCGGTGAGGAATTCATCCATCTACAGTAGAAAAGGTTACTTATTGGTATCTTTGCCTGATCAGCAAGATATCTGGTTTATGCCAAAATTCTTTTCCTTTCCAAAATTCATTGGATATTATAACTCTGTTCATACTTTACATGACAGAGATTTTCAGGAAATGTATGAGATATATATATATATGGATATATATATCAGGACTTAATGAAGTATCTCGTAACTTCATTATTTATAATGATATTTCAAAGATTGAATCTATTCAAGTCTTATCTTGCAGTCTCATCTGGGTGATGAACTTTGAAACTGATTATAACTTGAACGGTGGTAGTTCAAGTAGTATTTGGATATAAAGTATATTGGAGTATCTTGTAACTTCATTTTTTTTAAACTTATATCTAGTAAATGATTATCTTATGCATGACAAAGATTTTCAGAAAAACGTTGAGACAAGGTTAGATATATGAGATCACCTTGCAACGGTATTTTTATACAGTTATACACTGGAACTCTGTGTGTATTATGCATGGAAGAGGACTTCCAAGATTTTGAAAAGTATATATGTATATATACTGAATATTTTGCGACTTCATCGCATTAAGATATCAACTTGGTTCATTTCTTTTGACCAAGACTTTCATGAGTACTATGAGAAGGCTCATATATTGTTAATCATTATACATATTATTTTGGTGGGCTTGCTGCTCACCCTTGCTTTCTTCTTTCATCACACAACATCAGATAGATAAGATGAACCGGACCAAGCTCCCGATTCGCAAGAGGTTAGGAGACGTTCCGCAGTTTTCTAGAAGCACTGATGCCGCCGTAGCTGAGGTAGGAACTACCAATAGGCTAGGCTTTCAACTTCTGATGTACCAGATTTATGTATATTTATGAATTGTAATAATGGCAAAGAAATGTAAATTTATTCAGAAAACCTTTTAAGGCGTATTGGCATATAATTGTGGAACAAAATGACTTGTGTTATTTTTTTGAGTATTCATCTCTGAGACTATAACTTGGGGTGTGTGTGTGTATATTGTGGGGTCACAGTAAAGAGTAGTTGATTGTTTAATAAGATTGGGTGTTGTTAAGGGAAGTGGAACTCGTGACAACCCGGATCCCCGACCCCGGATTTTGGGGTGTTACAGTCTCACTATTATGATCTCATCATAATCCATAAAAAGCTTTACTCTAAACTATGGTATATCTTATTTAAACACTTAAATAGATAAAGCCCGTTATAAAAAACAAAACAAGTCTTTTATTAATATCAATGAAATCAAAACAGATTACACAGGAAGTTATTCCTAAATCCTAATACATAATTGGACTTAGGACATATTCCTTTCATTAAGAAGAAAACAGTCTAAAGTAAATCGGACATTACGACGGCTATGTTTACGCGATTACCAATTTTTATTCTACTCCAAATCAACCACAAACCACCTACAATTCAACCATACAACCAAACTCCATCCATACATCACTACAACATCCCCAACACCTCAATTTTTCCAATTTATATTAATCTCAAATATGAACTAAAACTATTCTTAAGTTCCTTAACTAATAACCAAGATTTACAACTCCAAAAACATAATAAAACCAACCAATCTCTAAATACACAACAATCAAGCCTCTCATGAACTATTATACTCATATTAAGCTCTTAACATTCAATAACAAAGCTAGGTTAAGAGATTATACCTTCCTTGTGAGTAGGAGTAACTAATTAGCTTGGAATCACCCTTGAAAGTCCTTACCCAAGCTTAATCTAAACAAAAATTCAAGAACAAAATTTTAAGTTCTTGAAAAACACTATTCACCCTCTTCTTCCATGAATTTTAGGAAGAGATTGTGAAGGAATTTGAAGCTCAAACTTATAGGATAGCTATATCTATGCATAAGGAGTATTAGATAATTACCTCACTAATTAACAAGGCTTGGATCTTGGATTTTGGATTTTTCTTTCTTGAAATATGAAAAGGGCCGAGAGCTTTTTTGAAGAAAAGTGAAGTCAACTTTGTGTTTTGGTGAAATGAATTGTTGGTTGGTTGTTTTTGGCTTTTGTTTTAATTATTTACCTTTAAACATGGTGATTTTTGTGTGGTTCTTAATCAACCAACAACACACTTCTCTTTGGTCATGCTTAGGTCATCAATCCTATGTCATCTTCCCATGCTTATCCTCTTCTTATTGGTTTGATGACATCATCCTCACTAACCTCTTTGATTAGCTTCTAATTACTTGGCTAATGACCGCTGATCTGTTATACGGTTCGCTTAACTTTCGTTTTCGTCTATCGTTTGAGGGATCATACCCGGGATCTTATTACTTGGGTTTCCTTAACCTTTCTCAATATATTATATTCCTTTTATGATCCTCTCTTATAATCCTTGAATTTAAATCCTTTTTATCCTGTTACCTTATACTCAATTCTTTCGGTATCTGGTTGATTTTCGGGAAAAATCAAAGTGTTCGAATTTGGATTCTGACGATCTTTACATACACTTATACATCATATAGAGTATTAATAAGATCTCAGAATAACAATAAAAGAACCCCTACATAGTGTGGCATGAAAAGTTTTCTTATTCAGCATAATCAGCAAAAACACTATTTATAAGGGTTACAAATATTTCTGATTAAGTTGGGTATTTATATTTCTGATTTATGTGCTCATAACACGTGTCCAAATATTTGACACGTAGCCCTCCCCCTAATAGCTAGTCGTTTGTATCAATTTTTACCCTTTAAAGGTATAATATAGCGAATAAATATTAATCAAAACAAGCCCGAAATAATCTTAAAATTTTACAATTATCCCGAAGCTAATAAAATAAAATTTTCATAATTTTTAAAGCATTTCCGAAATGCAACTTTTAACCGTATTTTACAATTAACGAACCGAGCTGTACTTAAAACAAATTCAGAAATTCATGAAAATAGTCTTAAAATGTTAGAAATATCCCGAAGTAAATGAAAACATAAATTTTGAAATTTTAAAACAATTTTTGAAACGCAATTTATACCCGCTTTTCAACAATTAACGAAACCACGTGCGGATGAAAGTAATCCCGAAAATTTTCAAAATAATTTTTAAATTCTCGAAATATTCCAAACTTAAATAAATATGAGTTTCATAATTTTTGAAGAATTCTAGAATTAAATACAGATTTTACAATTAAATGTAATCAGAAAATCATACAGGGTTAAATAATTGATAAAATATTGATTTCTAAATTTTATAAGATCCCAAAAATAATTACTGAAATTATAAAGTCATAAAACTAATTTTAGAGACAATCCAAATATTTACGGATTTAAAACTGTAATAAAATCATCTTTAAAAGTAAAACAGAACAATATAACTCAATCTTTATCTACACATTCCAATCCTTTACACCCATAAATCACATACAAATAGTTTATTTCAACATACTGCTGCCAAAACCAAGACACATATTTTATTTAATTAATATTCCACAATTATATATTTAAATAATTCGAAAATACACGAGTCGTTATATCCTTCCCCCCTTAAAAATATTTTGTCCTCAGAATCTGGTTTAACTAAATAAGTGAGGATATTTGCCAAGCATATCTGATTCTAGTTTCCAAGTAGGCTCTTCTACTCGAGGATTTCAAACGTACTTACTATAGATATACACTCATTTTCAATGACTTGCCTTTAACGATCAAGAATTTAGATCGATCACTATATACAAAACAAACTTGGACCAGAGCCCATTGGCTCCTAATCAATCACTTGATTCGAATCAGATACTTATCGTCTTAACCTTAACAGGAAAAACCCATTATATGTACATACTGTTGCGATGGTAACATCAACTCATGAACAACTTTATCTATATTTATCAATACCTCGAATGGTTCACTAATTTTTAGGACTTAACTTGTCCATTCTACTCAAACTTATCCAATCTCTTTCAAGACGACACTTTTACTAACACTACTGGTCCTATTTCTATATTCATACTCTCCCTCGATACAATTCCACTTCTTTCTTTGTCTACTCTGAGCTGCTTCAATCAATATCGTTACGCCCTTGGTGTGCTGGATTAACTTTGAATTTGACAACTTTCTTTCTCCCACTTTATCTCAATAAAAATGGGGAACTACACTTACGTTCACATGAAGCCTGATAAAGTGGCATTCCAAAGCTGACATCGATAATAAATGATCATTCTAGTGTTTCCTTAAAACTCAACCTCTCAACATATCTTACATTTCCTGAATCACTTCCGTACTTTGACTCTTCGTTTAAGGATGATAGGCAGTGCTCGTTTTCAACTTGGTTTCCAAACATTTAAACATCTCTTACTCTTTTCATCAGTTAGGGTTAAAAAGTAATCTCATATATTCATGTATTATTACCTTTTAGTATTTGAACTTCAGATTCTATTCTTTCAAATTCATTTATTAACTTCTCGGTGGTCTTAATTACATCCAATCCTTTCTGTCAGCATAAGGCATCTGTTATCATACGACTTTGCTTCGGTAGTTGTTAATGGATTAATTCCGAATCTTTTGTTAACCTTAGTCAAAATTTCATTCCTGAAGACTCAACGTATAGTTTCCCTGAATAGCTGAAGATGTTATCAATAAATACAATTCATTTATCTGAGTACTCCTTATACAATATGTTCCTTAATTCCTTATAGACAAATGATACACTTGTTATTTCACATAATATCACCGGAGCTTGTAATGCTCATAACTCACTTTAATCGTAATCTCTGATATGTTCTCAGGTCAGATCTTAAGTTAATCCCCGAAACGTAACATACTTCTTAAATTAGGCCTCGTAAGTAATTAATTCTTTATAGGGGTCACTCATTCTAATTTGTTGTTTTATCAACTCCCGATAGTTAGTACATAATCTCATAATTTTATTCCTTTTCTCCATCAATATTACTGGTACACTTTCCGATTCGCTTCTTGTAAAACCATTCTTTGGTCTGCCTTATCCACTGGGCCTTCGATACTTCGCCTAAATTCTTGACATGTTCGATACTTCCTAATCCATTTTGAGATTTCCTTCTCATACTTGGTTATCACTATATATTTTTTTTAAATTTCCATATATCTTGGCATTTCTTTTTTTATCTCGTGAATTCCTGGTAGAATCTCATTTCTTATTTCTTTTACCTGTAGCATCTAAGTGCTGGAAGAAAGCTTGGGGATATCGTGCTCGTTCTCCTAGGCGCATAAATTTCCTTTTATTAACTGCTAACATCATAATCCATTATCTTCTCTTGACATCTCCTTATCTTTTCTTAACAATTCCGATTGAAAGGTCATGCTACCCATATTTGCTTCCTTTAGATTATATATCTGACTTCCAACTCCAACATCTAAAATTCCATAGATAATTCTTCCGGTACAATTTCTATGTTTGTTTTCTCCTTTTTGCTTATCGCCTGCCTCTACATTTGCCTTTCCTCGTGAGTACATATTTCAAACTTTTATGGTCCGTATAGATCTTACACCTTTCTCCATACATATCATGTTTCCCAATCTTTCAAAACAAATATTACTACTGTTAGTCCCAATTATGAGTAGGATACTTCTGCTCATAGGGTTTCGGTTATCTGGGTGCATATAGAATAACTTTATTATGCTGCACCAACATACATCCCATTCCCTTATGTGAAGTACCACTATAAATTACCAAATCTCCTTAATACCTTCAAAGTGATAAAGCAGGTGATGTAATCATTCTTTTATTTAACTCCGTAAAACTTTCTTCACCCTTCTCCATTTCATATAAACTTCTTGCTTTTCCTGGTTAGCTTCGTCAAAGGTATTGCAAATTTCAAGAAATCTTGCACAAATTTTCGATAATAACCAACCTATGGTGAAACTTCTTACTTTTGTTGGTGTTTTTGTTTTTTCTTCATTTATAGTAACTTTAATCCATGTTGGATTCCCTTTTGCCTTCTCCTCACTGACTATTTATGCTTCCTGCCATCAAAACTTTCACCTTGTAAACCCTTCATACAACATCTTTCTTCTTCAACTTCCCGGTTATGATTAAATGCCTTGCATGGTCCTCCGTTGAATTTAAGTAACACAACTATAGCTTATCCAGATATTCTTTAAAGATTCTGTCCATCAAATTCAAATATTACTAGTATATTGGTTAATCCAAATGACAATACGGGAATTTTATAACACGGTACTTAGTTCTGAAAATTTATCTTTGATATGTCCATAGGTTTAATCTTCAATTGGTAAAATTACCAAATCTTAAATCAATCTTATAAAAGTACTTTGCTCTTTTCGTTTGATTAAACAAATCATTGGTTCGGGGTAACAGATACTTGCTCTTGATAATAAACTTGTTGAACTTTCGCTAGTCGACGCATAATCTCATACTTCCATCTTTCTTATTAATAATCAGGACCGGTGCACCTTAGGTGGTACACTAGGTCTAATCGCTCCTTCTTATAACATGTCTTGCATTTGCCTTGCTGCCTCCTTTATTTTAACTGGTGCTATTCGGTGCGGGGCTTTGGACACTGGCTTCATTTCAGGTGCTAAGTCAATTTTTCTGTCTGAAGGGAATATTGGTAACTCGTCTGGAAACATATCATGAAATTCCTTAATTGCTATAAAATCTTCAAATTTTCGTTTGCTTCTGACTTTTATTTATCTCATAATCACCATAATGCTCACATCTTGATCACCATAATCATCCATGTCATCACGTCCGTAATCTGAACAACATATTTCACAGTAAAATCGCATATTCTCGTTCTCGAAGACGTATTCCTTATTGGAGTAAATTCCCTTGGTCCTTAGTGCATTCCTGACCGGGTTAGTGATTTGCAATTCTCGCCATATGCCCTTGTTTGCTTTCCATGCGTGAGAGGTAGATGGAACTTTGCCCACTTGGTCCATAATACGTTGATTTCTGTTTGAAGCACTCTTGCAAGGAATGAAAGTATAACGAAACAACTAGAAGGGTTCACAATTCAACAAAAATTAGGGTTGAAAAGAAAGAAGAAACAAGGGTTTGAATTTGAATGAGACAACCACATTGGTACTTAAGATGGCCAGTCTTTCGTACCATATGGCATATAGCACATGACTAGGAGGCGTCCCACCCGACTCTTTGTCATTCCGACAAAGCGTCTCACCATAATACTGTTTATCCCAATCAGAAAGCAAAACTTGAGGGAAACAATTAGATTTGAAAGGAATGCAGTATCCTCCTTATTAACATCATCATAAAGAATTTATTAAGAAAAGAAGTTCATACATTTTGTTTAGGAATTAAAAAGGAATATACACTGTAAGATTGAAGACAAGAACAATACTGTTGGTCATCATCCACATTTCACTTGTATTCATTTTTCGAGCTTGTTCGATCATATCCCCATTGTGTCATATAACAACTTTAGAAAGTACACTGAAATGCCTTCGCAAATTAAGCATTATATTAGATTCTTACTTGTTAAGTCTTGCATCTTTAACATCGCACCTGCATGTATAATACTTTAACAATTCGATCATAATGACGTTCTTACCAGATAACCTCAAATGTCCTCCTCTTTAATTTGGAATAACCATTAATTATTCAACATAGCGATCCTTTTGTTAATAATCTTTTTCTTTTGGAAAGGTCTGGAAATCTTCCCAATCTCCTTCGATCACGCCCAGGCTCTTTTTAAATCAATGAATTCTTTAACTCTAATGGTCTCTGCAACTGGATAAATAATTACTCCATACACGGATTCTGTTATTATCCTTGTCAAAAAATATTTACACCTTACCGTTAGGAATAATCAACTTCTTCATAATCGCGGATCACTTTATTCTCTGAATTAACAATACTGGGTCTAAAATAAGTATCCTTCCAGGTAATCCGGGTCTTTTAACGAACAGAAAACTCAAGTAGTAACTTGACAACCAATGTTTAAAACTTATTTTATTTAAAAAGGCTTTTGGAAATTTTGTAAGGGAAAATCTTTTTCAAAAACTTGTTTAAAATTTTGAAAATAACAAATCTGGTTGTCCTTACTATATGAGTTGGTTGTTGTCCTTCCTATAACCAGATACCAAGTTAAAGAAATGATCACACAAAGGTCCATTCACTTCCATTTATCTCCTCTCCTTCATTGGGTCTATTACCTTCCTTAATCGATGAAAACTTCAACTGTCGTTGAATATTATCTTATTCGTAGCTTCATTTCAAAGCTTCCATACTGGTAATACTCCCGACATTATCATTACAGTAGTTAAGTAGAACAGGCTATTCAATAGTCAACAAGTCTATTTCATAGAACAAAGTTTGCTCGTATCACATCACATCACTACTTTACATATCGCATTTATCATAGCACTATCATTTAATTCTACGAAAATTCCAGATCTATACTTTTCTCTCTAACTCTTTCAAAACTCCCTAGTCCATCCCACAAACTAATCACGGGTGGTCTATTCACTAGTGGCCTCGTTTAATCTGGTAACAGCTATCCTCCGGAACACTTAAATCTTCTTCTCACCTTTATTTATATCTCAAATACTCACCATTTACTGTAACACCCGAATCCGCCCTCGTAGGTACAATTGCTTCATAGGATAAGTTCTAAACCGGGGGTATAGAACAGGGTGTTGGGTAAACTGAAGAGATACACTCACAGCCGAATGTCCAGTAAAGCAAAAATAAACAAATGGAGGTTCTTAAGTAGGTAATTTCGTATCAAGAGGTGGTAGAATAGCGTAGAATAACTTGAAGAGGTGTGACTGTTGTAACAGAAGGTAATACCATTAATACTGATGGGGGAACAAGGTGCAAACCAAATCCGAGAGAAGATGACGATCCTTGAACGGAAAGCTCCAAACGATCAGATGATATAGGGAAATCAGGATCTGCCATTGCTGTTGTCTAGAAATCACGTCGCAAGCTAAGAATCCCGAATCGCAACACGAACCATGCCGGAGACCTACTATACAATCGCACTCAACCTTACAACGTCTTATCTTTCTATTCCATATTCCTAATCCTAACCCTCTACCCAATCCCGACAATCTAGGCTTGTTTCAGTGACTTATAACCTGTAGCTCTGATACCAACCTGTGGCGCCCTCCAAACCCGGGTCATAAGTTTGGGGTCCACAACACATACATAATATATAAACCTGTATAAGAGATATTATTTATAATGACCCTGCTTCACAAAACCACGGATCGCAACAGGTTAAAGTATGAAAATAAGCCACAACCATAACTTTTATTACAACGTACCAAATCCCCATTAATTTAACTTACAACTGATAATAAAATTATTCTTACAATTTGACTATCTCTCTACCGCATGAAGCTTCTGCTAGCTCGATCCAACTCAACTGGAACCTTAGCCCGCACTTTGGACTGAGGAACTTCACTATCATCCATTTTCTTTTCAACTGTAAAATATATGAAAGAATCGCAAGGGTGAGCTAACTAGCTCAGCAAGTCATAACAGTGATAACTGAGGTTAAGCAATGTTCAAATGGAATGATTCAGAAGAATCAAGTTTATTGTTAAACAATCATTAGAATTGGATATTCATTTTAAGTTTTTAAACCAAGGTTAGGCTGCTGATCAGTCACGCACTAACCCCGAGCAAAGCACACAGCACTGCTCTAATTACTGGATCCAAGGCACACATTGGCCTAACTTGACCATTGATATGGTCTAACCACGAATCTGGTACACATATATAAAAAAACTATCCAATTCTAAAGCAGTTCAATATAATTCGATAAAACAAGATCATAATCAATGACGGTTAAACACTTGAATAAGAACGTAAAGAAACTCATGGATATCTCAAGGGTATATCAGGGTATGTATAAGAAATAGTTTTCAGTCTGTAAAAAGATCAGGTATTAGACAAATAATGATTTTTCAAGGTATAGTTCTTTGATGTTATAAAGAATGGTCGGAGTATAAAAGTTTCTGTGTTTTCAAACAATTTTGTTCCAGTGTTTGGTGTTTGGTAGTTATACATTTGGGGAGTGGTATCATATTTGTGTGATTTGGTATCTGAGGATCAACAAAAGATGGTTTACAAAGAATAAGGTTTACGACTCAAGATCAAGAAAATCAGGGTGCAAGGGTAAATAGTTTAGAGTACTTACAATGTAAAACATGAGTTATTTTGATTAATAGAGACATGTTATGAAACAGTTCGAAAGTATTTGGAATATATCTTGAAGAAATGTTCAGAAGTACTTGCCTTACAGGGCTTTATAACTATTACTGATCAACTCTGAGCTGACCCTGTCGCTCAGGCTTTAACGCCCAACCACTTGATCCCATTGGATTCGATTTCGACACTCAGGTTTTTCTGTTGAAACTCTACTGAGCTCGTCGACTGATTGCTAGGTTATCTTTAGTCCATCATCCACTTTCAGTGTTCCCGACTATAACCTATAGGGTCGAAATATCCTACGTTAGACGTCTAGGTATGCTTGAAATATCCTCTATACTAATTCTTACCCAACGATATTCAAACCCGACTCGTAATTATTCATATTAGAATAACACAGACAACAATTAGAGTTCACATTCTCGGAATCGATCCAGTGTTCATTTTCAGAAAATACGTATACTCGTCATTTTACGAAATTAGGGTTAATGTGTTTTGGACAAAACATACAACACAACATACAATCAGGTTCTGTATAAAACATACGTATATGTATTTACTTATACTCGCTCGACGTTCCGATAATCCTCGGATACGCTCCCGTATTTTCGTAGTTCGATTTTCCGGAAATCGGACAGCGTCCCCTTTGTTTATCGGACTACCCGTCGAAACATCCATCGACGTCAATTCAATAACGACAATCCAATTCACACCACAATCCCAATCACCAGTTCAACCCAACAATCAATCCAATCACAATTCGTCAACTAAATTACGTACTCGACTTAATGTAAAATCAAATTCTCGTTTTCAAAGATAATTTCACGAATTAATTTATTTATTTTAAAATATTAGGACTCAGAATAAACATCATAGTCCACCGTCGGCTCGCCGAGGCTCATCGTCGACGGCGACGAAATTTTGCGGGTGCCCGATTAAATCCCGGGTTTCCAACACAATAATTCCACGAATTATTATTATTATTATTATTATTATTATTATTATTATTTCCCGCTCGGAATTATTTCTATCACTAATATTATTCAATTGTATCCTGTAGGAAAAAAAGCTTAATCAGCACAATAAGGTAACTGTTCGAGTATAACACCACCATAGGCAGCAAATTTCCAGCCATCACAATAGAAAAATTTACACCCTCAGACACACGCGCTGCCGCGCACTCACACACACAAACACACCCACACACACTTAAACAAACACACACCACATATACACACACGGATACATATATATCTATACGTAAAATCTGAAAACAGGGACACAAATTGAGAGTGGCCGCCCGAAACGGCCGGCTGAAATTACTGGAAGTTCAAGGCGAAAAAACAGGCATAAGAATCGGAAGGCTAGCAATTACCGGAAGTAACCAGACAGCCGGAGGAGAAACGAGAACACGAACTCGCGAACAGAGAGATGGAAAGGGAGATTAACAGAAAGAAGAAGAAAAAGAAAAAGGCGAGAGAGAAGATGAAATCGCAGGGAACAAAAATGTGTGAGAGAGAGAGCTGAGGAAATAAGATTAAGTTGGGTGTTTATATTTCTGATTTATGTGCTCATAATGAAAGAAATATGTCCTAAGTCCAATCATGTATTAGGATTTAGGAATAACTTTTATGTAATCTGTTTTGATTTCATTGATATTAATAAAGACTTGTTTTGTTTTTATTACGGGCTTTATCTATTTAAGTGTTTAAATAAGATATACCATAGTTTAGAGTAAAGCTTTTTATGGATTATGATGAGATCATAATAGTGAGACCTAAAAAGATGATAACTCTAAACTTAAATAGTTCCTGGTCATAGGATTACTAACTGGTAATTAATAATCCGCAAAGATCGGTACATACTATGCTTGCTTCATTATGAAGGATGTCTGTTCTCATAGACATTTGTGTGGTGACACTATAGCTAGTATGTAGGTGCTTATTATAGAATAAGTTCACTGAACATGACTCGCCCAACTGAATAACTGATGGAGTTCACTCACGTGTCAGCAGTTGTTCGCTTAGTGATAGTTGTACAAGTATCCTTAGACTTGAGGTCATCATAGTCATCTTGTGTACACTGAACTATGCTTTGGTTTAGTTCTTAGTCTCCAGGGACAATTATTAGGGCTCTTCTGGGTATATGAATTTGTACACGAAGATAGTGTATGATCAATAAAGGATCTACCCCTTCCAGTGAAGGAAGCGAATGTTCAAGGCTGATCCACTTATGCTAGTTCAGGAATCTCTGGCCAGAGTGAATGAAATTAGAAAGGAGTTTCTAATTAGCATAGAACTACGCATAGTAAATGGTAAGCAAGTGATTGAATTAGATAGGCTTGACACGAGATCCATACCTTGTATTTAATCGGGAAATTGTAGGGTAGAAGGAGTTTATTGTACGGTAACTATTCACTGACAGGTTCTTGGTATTCTAAGCAGTGAATTCATATTATCCGGATAGTCGCGATATGTTGAGAAGCATCACTCACGATGTAGAATAAATGTGATTAATTAATTAATCATATTTAATAAATTAGAGAATTTATATAAATAATGATAAAATAGTTTTATTATTATTTATTTCTACTACCGGCTTAATATTGAACCTACAGGGTCACACCATAAAAAGAGAATGATTTAATGGTGGAGGAATTAATTAATAATGGCTAATAATTATTTATTTATGAAATAAATAAATAATTAATTGGCAAATTTAATAATTGATTAAATGAGATTTAATTGATTATAAATTAATTAAGAAAAGTTCTTAATATTATTAATTAAGGATTTAATTTTTGGAAATTAAATCAAGAGAGAGAATTATTTCTAAAGTGTTTAGAAAAAGGATTAATAATTAAAAGGTGTTTTAATTATTAATGAGAATAATAAATGGGATAATAATAATATTATTTATGGGAAAATTTCAGCTGAAAATTTTGCCTATAAATACACTATTATAGACCCTATTTTTATTCTAACCCAGATCAAACCCAAGAAACCCAAAAGTTTCAGAAAACCAAATTCTCTCCACCTCCTTCCTCCTCCTTAACATCGTTTTCTTGGTGGATACCGGTGGAGTGCTTCACACTTGAGGAGCAACTGCTAAGGATCTCTGATCGTTGTCTCCGAATTATTTTAAAAGGTTAGATTCGATCTCTCGAATTTTTATTCACGATTTATATGCTTTTATTTGGATTTTGTATGTGTAAAAGTGTTTTGCCATGCCCCGCTGCGTTTAAAAATCCAACACATAACACGTGTCCAAACATTTGACACGTAGCCCTCCCCCTAATAGCTAGTAGTTTGTATCAATTTTGACCCTTTAACGGTACAATATAGCGAATAAATATTAATCGAAACAAGCCCGAAATAATCTTAAAATTTTACAATTATCCCAAATCTAATAAAATAAAATTTTCATAATTTTATAGCATTCCCGAAATGCAACTTTTACCCGTATTTTGCAATTAACGAACTGAGCTGCACTTAAAACAAATTCAGAAATTCACGAAAATAGTCTTAAAATGTTAAAAATATCCCAAAGTAAATAAAAACATAAATTTTGAAATTTTAAAATAATTTTTGAAACGCAATTTATACCCGCTTTTCAACAATTAACGAAACCACGCGCGGATGAAATTAATCCCGAAAATTTTCAAAATCATTTTAAAATTCTCGGAATATTCCAAACTTAAATAAGTATGAGTTTCATAATTTTTGAAGAATTCTAGAATTAAATACTGATTTTACAATTAAATGTTATCAGAAAATCATACAGGGTTAAATAATTGATAAAATATTGATTTGTAAATTTTATAAAATCCCAAAAATAATTATTGAAATTATAAAGTCATAAAACTAATTTTAGAGGCAATCCAAATGTTTACGGATTTAAAACTGTAATAAAATCACCTTTAAAAGTAAAACAGAATAATATAACTCAATCTTTATCTACACATTCCAATCCTTTACACCCATAAATCATAGATAAATAGTTTATTTCAACATACTGCTGCCAAAACCAAGACACATATATTATTTAATTAATATTCCATAATTACATATTTAAATAATTTGAAAATACACGAGTTGTTATATAATTTATCTTTATTAGGATATAATATAAATATAATTTCTCTGTCGTTACATCCTTCCCCATTAATAGGATTTTGTCCTCAGAATCTCGCTGAGAAAATAATTAGGGATATTTTTCCAAGATCTCACTTTCAAGTTCCCAGGTTGACTCTTCAACCGTAGGATTTTTCCACAAAACTCTTACTATCGGTACATATTTATTCCTCAATACTCTCTGTTGCCGATCTAAAATTCTTATTGGTTGCTCTATATATGAGAAATTAGCTTGAATTTCTATCGGCTCATATTCTATTACATGCCTCGAATCAGGATTATATTTCTTAAGTATTGACAAATGAAACACATTATGGAAATGCTGTATATGGGGCGGTAAGGCTAACTCGTATGCGACCTTTCTGAATTTCTTCAAAATTTGAAATGGACCAATATATCATGGCTTTAGTTTGCCCTTGTTGCCAAATCGGGTCAATCCTTTCCATGGTGATATCTTTAGTAACACAGGTTCTCCTTCTTCGTATTCAATATCCTTTCTAGTATGATCCGCATATTTTCGTTGTCGATTCTACGTTGCTTCTAGTCGCTTTTGAATAAGTTCCACTTTCTCTTTAGTCCGTTGAATCAATTCTGGACCTAAAATCTTACATTCACCAACTTCATCCCAGCATATTGGTGATCTGCATATCCTTCCATATAATGCTTCATAAGGTGGCATCCCAATGCTCGCATGATAGCTGTTGTTATAAGAAAAATCCTGTAAGAACCCAAATTTTTGACATCGGCAAAAGACCTTTATGGATAGTAACCTTGCGGTTTAATAAAAACTTTTGCGACCACACCATTTACAACTTTCTAATTTAAGATTTCGAGTTGATATTGTGATTATACGTACCAAATGAGTGTATGTAAAAGCCATTCGTTTTAGGAGAAAACGAACTTTATAAAATGACCTTATCTTACGGACTATCAAGGAATACGAGAATCACATTTCGATTAAGAATTTAGAATTCTACGAATTCAAATCCATGTACAAGGTTACAAAGCATAAAGGATTTATAAGAAAGGATTTACCCCGAGAATCACTTACGAAGATTTATTACGAAAATGAATAAATGACCAAGCGAATATGTAAGCGAAAAAATAAATGAACCAAGGCCATGAAAATCCCATTCAAATTAATTAGCAATAAATTATCCAAGTTAGCTAATTAAATTAAAAGCTAGTACAAAACAACTTTCCCTAAAATAAGGATTCTTGTTTTTTTAATCATGATATAGCTTGACAATTGGTGTGCAAGCTAGGCCTAGACTTGGAAAAATAAAGGCTTGTTCTATACACCTTAGAAATATACAATGCATACAATTTTCACCACACTTCCAAAGGAAGCCAAGACAAACAACTCATTCTCTCTCCAAAAACTCAATGCTGATTTTGAAGAACACCATGGAAAGAAAAATTCATATATCATGATCTACTCATTCAAAAATCACCAAATATTTACCAAATCTATTTCATATCATGGGTAAGTCACGCGCCAAATTTGAAGCCCATCCATGAAGCTTTCAATTTTATAAAAATATTTCAAGTTGAGGGTGAATAACTCCGAAAATCACTAACTTGTTTTCTTTATTTTTCATGAAAGTTTAAGGCTACTAAAGCTAGACCAAGGCTTAATCAAGGATCTTAGGACTTTATTAAGCATTAACAAGATTCAAAGAAGGTATAAACATTCATCCAAACTTTGTTTAAGTTTTAAGTTTCAAGAAAAGTAAGGATCTTGGATATAAGTATGGTTTTGGTACTTGTTTTGATATTTTCTTGAT
This sequence comes from Apium graveolens, assembly GCF_009905375.1. Lineage (NCBI taxonomy): Eukaryota > Viridiplantae > Streptophyta > Magnoliopsida > Apiales > Apiaceae > Apium > Apium graveolens. The sequence goes on along the minus strand of NC_133656.1, from coordinate 3,869,690 downwards.
GTTTAGTTAGTTAGTATTAATTTTGATGATTGTTGCCTCAAGAACATGATTTTCTTGAGAGGTTTTAGTGTTGAGATGATGGTATGGTGATTGTTGATAGTTGGTTGATGATTTAGAATATAAATGAAACTCGGATCGTAATCGTAACCTCGTTAAAACGAACAAATCACAACTTAAGTTTTCTGCAGAAGTTCCCAAATATATAAACTGTAATTTCTTGAAAAGTAAGACTTCCTTAGATAGACAATGTTATGAGGATCGTTTAGGCGCTTGAATTGCTTAATTTCGATCTACGTATCAAAAGTTACGACCGTTTTAGGAAAAATGATTTACACGACAAAAACTGCTACAAATTACAAACTTTAGAAATAGAAATGATCGACTTAAAAATATTCAAAAATTATGAAATTTTTACAGAGAGTAGGAAATAGAGTTTATTAACCTCCATAAAAATTTCTAGTAAAAATATTGATTTTTCAATTTTATAAAAATGTCGTAGCTGAGGTCATGCGGAGTACGAACATAAAAAACAACCCCCTGTTAGAAACTGCTTCTTCGGGATTTTATCCCTCTGTCCAGAAAACCATTTTCAAATTATGTGTTTTAAATTTTGTCTAGATCGCGCGCATAAAAATGGTGCGTCAATTGAGTTAATGGTTTGAGAGACATCAATATTTTAGTGAATTGCGGTTTGAATAGTAAAACTCCGTAGTTGACAGAACTTTTGATATGCTTTTCACCTAGTTAAATTCATTTTATCAAAACGAAACTTTTACGATAAATGTTACAAGCACTCAAGAAACTCCTCGAGGTGGTTTCGTATTAAAATATTAATTTTACGATTTATTAAAAATAATAGAGTGCGAATAGTAACATTCGGCAAAGTCAACTCTAGAAGACCACTTAGACCGTCCGTTTCGACCAAGGATTGATACTTATTTCGAGTCGGTCGAATATTGAAAATTATGAAGTATTGAACTTATTAGAAATATAAGTTGGTGATGAGAGTAAGAATAGTGATTAAGATTATGATGTTTGTTGAGTAGAAAACCCAGAACGAGAGGAAGTCGGGAAACGTATCTTGGACTCCAGGCAAGTTTTCAAACCCTACCTTTTTAAAACTGTTGTGTTGTGTTTGTTTTCAAATATTTGTAATATATACATGAATTTGTATTACGAGGTTTTACGGACTGTGATATATAATATCACACGATATGTTAATGATTTCGGTATAATGATATTATCGGATTTCAATTGATAACGCTAGAGAGTAGCGTTGTATATAAGAGGTGTATATTTTAGACCGAGGACCGGTCAGTATAATTTGATGAAAACCCGAAAGTATTCTGGAGGGGTTTTATTTAAAAATAATAACGCTATAGTAGAGCGTGACGTATAAGTTGTAAGACCGAGAGTCTGTCAGTTTTTATAAAGTATAAATCCGGGAATCATCCCAGAGATGTATTGGACGATTAAAAGTCTGTACTTGTTTTATCCCAAGGGACTCGGTGTCCACTTGTGAAGTATTAAATACCTCGAATATATTTAAAATGATTTCCAAAGATCGTATTCCCTCAACTACATTTAATTACTTGAGCAACGTATATTATTTTAAGTGATTTATTCAATATAGGAGAAGTATTCTTCAACGATTATTTATTTTAAACCTGATTAAGTATATTATGAAAGATTACTTTAATTATTTAAAGATAAATTAGTTGGGGAATTTTATTTCAAATATTCTTTAAAACATATTCATTCGAGGTCTAATTATTTAATAATTATTATTTAAGTATTAATTATTTATTTAATAATTTAATATGATTTAAAAATCATAAAACCTATTCAAAAACACTCCTGGATTTCAGAAAATCACTCGAATAATTTTATATCATCGGGGAGTATTATCTCGACTAATTTTAAATATTTTGAATATAGTTTCAAAGGAAACTCTCCCCTTATTTATTTATCTGTTGACAACGGTTAACTCACATCCTTAGTACTTCCTCCGAAAACTTTAGGAAGTACATATATATATATATATATATATATATATATATATATGAGATGAGCTATGCCTATCAACAAGCAAAACACTTGGGGAACTTCGATATAGTTCGATGATTCCAAGTATATGATAGGATTCTTTAAAAGGACAAAGGAGGGGTAGAGATCCAGTACTTCGTGGACTGGGGAGACTGTCATATTAATTTTTCGTATGAGAAGGTACCATGTGTACAGAGGGACATACGAAGTATGCAAAACATACCCGGGTTGAACGGAGAAGCATATAAAGCCCGAATGTGGCTAGGGTGACAACCGAGAGTAAGGAAGTCGTCCCTCTACATGTAGAAAAGGTTACTATTTCTGTAGTAAGACTGATCATCGTATGCGATGGCTCCAATGAATGTCGTATTCTTTTAATTGGAATTGTGATGCAATACCGTAACCCCAGCCCAGGTGCTGGGTTTACCATTAAGGTATTCGCAGGATAATAAGTACACAAAAGAATTGTTTTCGAAAGAAGGTGTGTATCACCGAGGAAAACTATTTTGAATAAACATATTTATCATATATGAATTATAGTTGAATTTCTCATACAGTCTTTTCATACTGTATATTATTATGGCTGAGCATTATTGCTCACTCTTGCTTTCTTTTAAATGTCACAACACAACTGATAACCAGTATGCCGGTGTGGGACTTAGTCGCTTGCAGTCATGAGGAGAATCCCTGGCAACTTTGTCTCAGATGGGCCAGAGTATCAGATATGTATAAGATATCAGTCGTAATTATTATAACTTCATGTAGAGGTTTTGAATAATTGTTTGAGATCCTGTAATGTACATTTGAGTTTTAATAACAGATGATACTTGTTGTACATCGTTTCTAAGGCTATAACTTGTGAGTGTGTGAGATTGGGGGTCTGTGATATGGAATTATTGGATTATTGAGTTAATGCAGGTTACACATGATTGAAGGATTGCGCAACGACGCAGATTCCTTACCCCAGATTTGGGAGCGTTATAGAAATGGTATCAGAGCATTAAGTTATAGTACTGAGAGACAAATGTTTTAGGAGTCTGTCTAGATGCGAGATTACGTAAGAGCTTATATAAAGTTCATCATTGGACTACCGGATGTAGCCCCAATATGTAGGTTATGATAACTGTATATTTAAGGTATTAAAGTATGACTAATAGAACCATTGAAGATTATCAGAATGATGAGAAGAAAAATTAGAATCATATATGATTTGGCAATGATGTGGATGTAGAACTCGGAGTTGAGTGTCCAGGGCATTTGGGGTAAAGACGGTGTTACCAACAATATATGATGATTGGATAACACAAGCCTGGTTACTCGTAGTTCCCCATAAGTTGCCCATGAGGGGGCATCACAGGTAAAAACCATGAAGTCTAATTATTAGTATATAGTTGAGGTTATTGACCCAAACTAGTTGAAGGTGTCATTTTACCAATGAGGATTTGAATATCGTATTAATAACGAATTCAGCAGAGACAGTGTCTGATATACCCTTGAGGATTTTTATTTCCATTAAGGAAGATTTGAATATAATATATGAATAACATAAAAAAATAAGTACACTACATGATATTATTAATGCGCTTAACATGTAAGGTTATGATGGTTTAGCTTTTAGCTCAGAGATCGAGAGCATCGAGAATTGATGGCATGACTACAATTGAATGGCGTAAGATTACAACGAATGATAGTTCGATATTTGAACCTTTTAAAAAGGATAGGCCAGTGAGTCTAGGGCAGAATTATTCGGTAGATATGATGTCAGAGGCTATGTATATATACTCATAGACCTCTAATATATTCTGTAATGTATGTTCAATTACACACACTTGCCACTGAACTTATGGACTGCATTGAGATCCCTATGAGATCTCTTTGATCTGTTCCCAAGGGGAACTGGCCACTTGTAGTTAGTAACGGATGCGTGTAGCAGGCCCCTATCGGCTTAGCAGATGCTTTTGAAATAATTATGAGTACGGTCTTCGAGGTAAAACACCGAAATGACAAATATACTTGTGAAAGTCAAGTTAGTAAGTGACTTTAAAATGATGATTGAGGGAGACACTAGTAGAAACATGGAATTGCGAAAATGAAGAGATGGGATCATCCTCGGACGGATGATGATGAGGGTTAGGATAATCAGTGAATTATTTTGGCATCTACTCGCCGTCACACTACTCCCTCCAAATTGTTGATCATTCGTATTGCCTTGATAAGTCATATCAGACAATCCTTTTCATTCCCTACTTTGAACTTCTGATATGACCATCTTGAATAATCTTTCTCCGCATCAGGACTTGTTCAATTCTTTTACTTGATCCATGAACTTTCATTTATAGATTATGATCTTCTTGTTTGACTCAGAGCTATTAATACTTTATTTCAATTATCCAAGGAATTATAATAAATTTTCCTCAATTCATCAACGAATATTCAGAACGAGTATCTTCATTTGATTCTTCTTTCATACTTACTCTTCTCAGTTGAGATTGTTAATATCTAACAAATTGTTAAAAACATGGTTGATCTAATATCCATGGATTCCTCGAGAATCATTTTCTTCTAATCGGGATGAAATTGTATGTTGAACTTTGAAATCATAGTAAAGGTATCAATTTGATATTGGTATTCCGAATTCAATTCTATTTGAGAATCTGATAAAGTATGTGAATGAGGGCACCTCTGAGTGTACCCTTTTATTGGCAAGAAATATTTGATAAGAGGCTATCGATTGTTCTGAGGCCAAGACCACTTGATTCAGAGTTATAATTATCTTTCTTGGCCCAAATTTGAAAACTCTTTATTTCAAAATCATCATCCAGGTAGCCACAATTCTTTAGTGGTTACGATGTTGAGATTTTTTTTTTCAACCAAACTGAAATATGCTTAGTTTCATATGTTTTCATGAACAGCTAGTTAATGTCCTAATTAGTCAAAATTTTAATTAATACGATGGAAACCTAGCTAATCGTCCTAGCTAGTTACTATGTGCCAAACCAATTGCGCTGGCCATTTTCTTAGTCGGTTGATAATATTGCTTGATATGGACTAGTTATTATTTTGCTAGTTCCACTTCCAATCAAATTTTTATTATTCCATAGTGCATTATATATGCAAAATTTAATTATTGATGAAATTTTTAAAGAATGATTTAATTGAGACCTAACTAGATCACCCACTCAAACGAGAATTCATATTCAGTTTTATGAAATATTTTGTTCATGAAATGTTCTATTCTTTCGTTTATATAATGAATATCCAATTAAAATCATAAAGTGATTGAATAACAATATACTTCCTTATTTGTTAATCATTGAATAAAATTCCTTCTTTTAAAATAGCATCTCTTTAAAACCTCAATGGTTAACCTTTGGTTGAGGATGTTATTCGATATTTCTTTCATTACTTGAAAAGAAAAGTATTCTTTCATTGGTGAAATCTTACAAGTATAGTTTGCATAATGTTATTATTCAGCAATCATTGCTTTCAAGGAATATTCTCTGTAACATCATAATATAAAATTCTAAGGACAGGGAAGGATAATCCTTGTTGTATTCTTCCTTCCAAGTTATAATCTCTTGAGTGTTGCGACTCTTTTATTCAGAGCTCATTATTTCTTCGAGTACTAGATTTTGAAATCTTGTTAAGATTGTCTAAATTATGATTGATATCGTGAAAATTATTCTTCCAAGGCTGATTGCCTTCCGAACAAAGATTGGTATAGTTGAGAACCGATTGTTGTAATATGAGACTGAAAACTCAGTGTTATGATGGTGCAATCGGAGCATCGTGATGAGTAAGTTGTTTTAAAAAGGGAATACCATGTTAATTATTATCATAAGGATCTTTAACATGGTTATAGAAGGACGATAATAAAGATACCAACGTGATTAGTGAGGTACGCTTCTGCGAAACACTATCATGATAAGTACTAATGAATTCGGGAAAGACCAAGCATGTATGAATTCGAGGAATATGATTTTGTGTGAAGTATAATGATATGTCTATGCGACTTAAGTACCGTGACATAAGGTATTCTAATAATAATCTAGAATAATCGCGATAAGGTTCACACTGAAAGAGACAAAAAAGTTTAACTTATGAGAAAAATTTGGAATTTTTTTTATTTCTCTTACATTGAACACGAGGTAGAGGCTATAGTCAAATTGATCAAGAGTTGTGATTGAGAAATCTATTATCATCAAGCAAAGGCCAATATGGTGGCCGACACTTTAAGTAGTAAAAGATAGATTGAGATTAATAAATTTTAGGACAGCTGATGAAAAAGGATCGCATAAATGAATTTTGAAGTTGAGACAAGGTGAATAGAATCCTTTATTAGGTAATCAGAAGAATTGATGATTCCTAGTAACTTAAAAGGATGTTAGTCATGACCGAATATGAAAGGGATATCATTAATTAGGCAAGTAAGTACTCGACATGGTTGAAAGTGAAAACGGAAAGGCGAGGTTTAAAATTTTGGCGATTGCGGCCTGTAAATGACCCGAATGGGAGTAAGAGTTTTTTATAATAAATTCTGGAGGAGGATTATCAGGAACCAAGTAAGCCGTCATGCTATTTTAGGATTTTGAGTAATAGGTTAAATAAGACCGCTTATTTTATTATGCAAAGGATAGATCTCCGCTCTATAAAATTGACATGAATGCGGAAGAGATAATTGGTGATAGAGAGACCCCATGATATTGCGCCACGCAAGGACCCAAGAATTAATTTCATAATTGGATTATTTCCCAAGTTATTTTGCGAAAAAGGATGAACCGAGGCATGACTTAAAGTTCTTAAATCGAAAAGTAGGATGGGAGGACTATCCAGACCATTGAAGATACGTCTATCGGCTTGCCTTTTATTTGGAACGGTTAGGAGAATCGCCTATCGTTGACGGAAAATTCATACAGATGTACTTACCACGCGAGCATACGGAAAACAGTCGTCGATATCCCTTACGAAGGACAATGTGAAAGAATGAAGGATGTCATTGTCAGAGCTAATAGAAGGCAAATAAGATCGTATACGCCCTATAAAGGCCACTGGTAGCAGGTACCAATAAACGCGAATACGTCTAAGGCGCTAACGAGACTAACAAGTTCGACCCAGAAGATATCGTAAGTAATATAGGTATTATACGAGGAATGATTAAAGAAGTCCGACCGATAACGGAAGCTGAGGGTTCCACGAGTCTAAACGTGTCAATCAATTGCGTATGAAATGGTGCTTCCTTCAAGATGATAACAGGACCCGACGTGCCTTACGTTACTACGGGAAAAAATGTTAAATCTGGCGTTAAATGTATAACAGGAGACGAGCGTGTAGAAATGCAATGAGAACTTCTTACATAAAATAATCGACATAGATGATGTGCCGAAATGAGCAAACATTAAGGAACGAAACTCTAGCACTAGTAAGAGTGATGGAGGGGGAAACGAATAAGTTGAAGGAGCATTCCAAACACTAGAAGATGCGCTAACAGTCCATATTATAGATTTCTAAGGAAGATGAAGTGACCAATTGACGTTAATCGAATTACCGACAATAACGAATTATCATGCGGGAATTGGAACGTCTACAAAGCGTTGTACGGAAGAAAGAATCGTTCTCCCTTAGGTTAGGAAAAAATTGGTAAGCGGAGGATACTGGACCACAGTTGAGTCAACAGACCAAAGAAATTACTAGAACTTATTAGAACCCGACTAGTGACAACTCAGGATGAACAACAGAGATATGCGGACTAGAACTATAAAGACGAAAAGTACGAAGTAACAGACCAAGAATTATTGAAAGTGCCTCCCGGGGATGGAGTGATGAGTTTCGAAAGGGAAGAAATGTTGAACCAATGATTATTGGACTGGTTGAAATCTTTAAAGGACTAAGAGATTCGGCGTATAAATTAGCACCAATGTTGAACACTCGCCAAGTTTATAACGAGTACCACAAATCGATGTTAGGAAATTTAACCGTCAACGCCAGACATATGATTGAAAATGAGCTAATAAACTTGCAGCCAGACTTAGCGTATGTGGAACAACGTGTAAAGATCATTGATCTACAATAACAGGTACTCTGAAATATATTTGACGGAGGAGTAAAACTTTAATGAAGAGATCAAATACTGCAAAGTCAATGTGAAAACTCGAGGTTATCATATGAGAAGCATATCCCTGCCTGTTTCTAAACTGATTCCGGGACGAAATCCTTTTAAGGGGGTAAGACTGTAAGAACCCATATTTTTAACATCGGTAAAAGACCTTTATGAATAGTAACCTTGCGGTTTAATAAAAACTTTTGCGACCACACCATATACAACTTTCTAATTTAAGATTTCGAGTTGATATTGTGATTATACGTACCAAATGAGTGTATGTAAAAGCCATTCGTTTTAGGAGAAAAAGAACTTTGGAAAACGACCTTATCTTACGGACTATCGAGGAATACAATAATCACATTTCGATTAAGAATTTAGAATTCTACGAATTCAAATCCAAGTAAAAGGTTTCAAAGCATAAAGGATTTATAAGAAAGGATTTACCCCGAGAATCGCTTACGAAGACTTATTACGAAAATGAATAAATGACCAAGCGAATATGTAAGCGAATAAATAAATTAACCAAGGCCATGAAAATCCCATTCAAATTAATTAGCAATTAATTATCCAAGCTAGCTAATTAAATTAAAAGCTAGTATAAAACAACTTTCCCTAAAATAAGGATTCTTGTTTTTTTAATCATGATATAGCTTGACAATTGGTGTGCAAGCTAGGCCTAGACTTGGAAAAATAAAGGCTTGTTCTATACACCTTAGAAATATACAATGCATACAATTTTCACCACACTTCCAAAGGAAGCCAAGCCAAACACTTCCAAAGAAATATACAATGAGTTAGCGGTTTGATAGATATCAACGTTTTAGTGAAAGCGGTTTGAATAGTAAAACTCCGTAGTTGACCGAATTTTTGAAATGCTTTTCACCTAGTTAAATTCATTTTATCACAATGAAACTTTTACGATAAATATTATAAGCACTCAAGAAAATCCTCGAAGTGGTTTTGTATTAAAATATTAGTTTTACGATTTATTAAAAATAAAAGAGTGCGAGTCGCGTAATATATATTCGGTAAAGTCAACTCTAGAAGACCACTTTGACCGTCCGTTTCGACCAATGATTGATACTTATTTTGTAATAACCCCAATTTTTGGAAATTTTTGAAACCCTTATGAATAGTGTTTTTGCTGAATGAGAAAACTTTTCATGCCACACTATGTAGGGGTTCTGATATGGATATTCTGAGATTTTATTAGTACTTTATATGGGATATAAGTGTATGTAAAGATCGTCAGAATCCAAATCCGAACACTTTGATTTTTCCCGGAAATCCACTAGATACGGAAAGAATTGAGAAAAAGGTAACAGGATAAAAAGGATTTAAATTAAAGGATTATAAGAGAGGATCATAGAAGGAATACAATATATTGAGAAAGGTTAAGGGAACCTAAGTAATAAGATCCCGGGTATGATCCCTCAAACGATAAACGAAAACGAAAGTTAAGCGAACCGTATAACAGATCAGCGGTCATTAGGCAAACAATTAAAAGCTAATCAAAGGGATTAGTGGGGATGATGTCATCCAACCAATAGAAAGAGGACAAAGGAGGGGTGATGACATCACAAAGTGATGTAGGCATGACATGGGAAGGAAGGAGATGTGGTGGCTTTTTAACCACACAAAATCAAGGGCAACTAGGTAATTTACTAAAACAAACACAAAAATCAAACCAACCAAGCCAAGCAAATCATTTTTCATCAAAATCAAAAAGAAACCAAGGCATTGTTCTTCATGCTCTCGGCCAAAACAGAACCAGCACACTAAAACTGCTGTATCTCCTTCATTTCTCACTCAGTTATTGTATTCTATAGCTCATTGGAAAGGTATTGAGATGACCTACAACTCTTGTTCACAAGTCTCGTTCAAATAATCATGGTAAGACCCTCATTTTTACAGTTCTTTAAATCAGACTTTTAGAAACTTCAAAGCCTAACTTTGTGTTCTTGATTTCTTTAGAAAGATCAAGCTTGTAGGAGACTCCCTAAGGCTTCCTAGCAACTTAACACCTCCCAAGGAAGGTATAAACTTCAAACCCTAGCCTTTACTTTATTTGTTAGTAAGTTTAATGGTTGGTGTTGTGAAATGAGAAGCATGGATTGTGATTATTAGTAGTTTGGTTTGATTTGGAAGTGTTTTGGTAATTGAAGCTTGATTATAGTTCATAGGTCTTGATTGTGGTTGTTTGAGTTGAAAACCTTGGAGATTATGGACTGATGTGTTATGGTTTAGGTGAAGTTTTGTTGTATTGATGGTTATGAGTTGGTTGGTGGTTAATTGGAGTAGTTTAAACATTGGGAAATCGCGTAAACATAGCCGTCGTAACGTCCGATTTTCTGTAAACTGTTTTTGCGCATAACATTAGGACCCGAGAACCCCCTGCTAGATTATGACCACTGCCATGTTTAGATAGCTCATGTGACGAGCTTCGTTTTGATATATAGTTCGTTCGATTCCGATGCACGGTTTAGGAGAAACGACCATTTCAAGTAACGGCGTTTCGCGAACGAAACTTTTCCCCTCGCCTTACTTTGAAACATAGGTTAAAGACCGAAAAGGGTTAATTAATGTATGAAACATTTATGGTAAGTGTGTTAGGCAGTTGGTAAGACACTCGCGAAGGAATCGCCTTAAAACTCGTAAAGGTTAAATTATTAAAAATGGTGGAGCCGAGGGTACCCGGGTGACTTAAGCAAATCAGTAAGCGCAAAATGAGCGTTAGAGTCTGAGTTGGTTAGAGTATAGATTTACAAGTGACTTTGGTTTAATTCCAACTTACTTGTTGCTTATAGGTTACCAGACTCGTCCCGAGCCATTCGTAACCCCCAGTCGCTCAGGCAAGTTTTCTACCCGTTATAACTGTTGTTGTGATGTAAATATATGTATATGCATTATCTTGTGATAAGTGCATGATTGTTATTAGCAAATTTTGCGATATATTGGAGCATGCTGATATGGTATATATGCATGTCTATTTCGTAATCTGGTTATCTATCTGTTGATTTCGATGCTTATAGTTGCATAACACCTATGCTAGAGATAAGCAGTAGTTGCGTATACCCTTAGTATAGGGGACCCAAAGATGAACATATTTCTAAACCGGGAGTCGATGTTCCCGAGTATAATATATATTTTTATATATATATGGTTATAGTTTTCCAAACTATTAATCGAATAAGGTTTATTCGATAACTTTTATTTTATTAATTGAATACTATTTTGAATATTCATTCGAGGGTTATGACTCAGTTTATTTTATTATTTGAATATGATTTGAATATTCATTCGAGGGTTATGACTCAGTTTATTTTATTATTTCAATATGATTTGAATATTCATTCGAGGGCTTATGACTCAATTTATATTATTTAATGATTATTAATTGGATATTCATTTGAGGATGTATGACTCCTTTATTTTATTTAATGAATATTATTTATAATATTCATTCGAGGAATTATGACTCCGCTTATTACTTATAATATTCTTTATTATATTAAAGAATAAGGTGTCGATAATCAAACTTATTTTTGATTATTCAAATAAAGATATTACTTTCGTATAAGTATATCTTTGATTAATTGCTATTCATTCAAGTATAAGTTTTCCAACTTCTACCTCAATTATTCTTTATGGGAATATTATTTAAATAATAATATTCAGATATTTCTTTCATATTGGGACTGATTTATTTTATTAAATTAGCATTACTCCAAACATTCTTAAAAATGTTTTCGAGTCTTCAAAATGAATTTAAAAGGTAGAGAGGATCCCAAAACTTGTTTCCAAATTCAAGATCTTCCATTTTAAGGGGACTTGAATACTCGCTCAAAAATCTAAGGGATCCGGCTCTGTGGTGTATTTTATATTCGCAACAAGGTTGCTGTTTTGATGAATGAATTGATTACTTGCCCAATGTTCGGGAAGTAAGCCCATCTAATTGAGTCGGCATAAGCGACAGGCCGGGGTACGGTCTATCAATGTGTAAGTGGCTGGGTGGCAGTCCATCAACACGTAAGAGGCCGGGTGGCGGTCCAGCACAAGGTCCTTATGTGGCCAGGGTGATGACCGGTGGGGGATTCATCCATCTACTAGTAGAAAAGGTTACTTATTGGTATCTTTGCCTGATCAACAAGATATCTGGTTTATGCCAAAATTCTTTTCCTTCCAAATTCATTGGATATTGCAACTCTGTTCATACTTTACATGACAGAGGTTTTCAGGAAATGTATGGGAGATATATGAATATATTTATATATCGGGACTTAATGAAGTATCTCGTAACTTCATTATTTATAATGATATTCAAAGATTGAATCTATTCAAATCTTGTCTTGTAGTCTCATCTATGTGATGAACCTTTGAAACTGATTATAACTTGAACGGGGGTAGTTCAAGTAGTATTTGGGAAAGATATAAGTATTTTGGGGTATCTTGTAACTTCATCTTTTAAACTTATATCTAGTTAATGATTGTCTTATGAATGACAAAGATTTTCGAAAAAACGTTGAGACAAGGTTAGATATATGAGATCACCTTGCAACGATATTTTTTATATATACAGTTATAAACTGGAACTCTGTGTATTATGCATGGAAGAGGACTTCCCATATTTTGAAAAGTATATATGTATATATATATATATACTGAATATTTTGCGACTTCATCGCATTAAGATATCAACTTGGTTCATTTCTTTTGACCAAGACTTTCATGAGTACTATGAGAAGGCTCATATATTGTTAATCATTATACATATTATTTTGGTGGGGTTGCTGCTCACCCTTGCTTTATTTCTTCATCACACAACAACAGTTAGGAAAGATGGCCAGACTCCAGCAGACCCAGCGCAAGCGCGTGGGAAGCGTCCCGCGTCTTCCCGTTGATGTTGTAGCTGCTATAGCTGCAGAGGTAGATCTATTGTAGATCAGACCATATACTTTTGAGAATCAATTATGTATAATTATAACTTGTGGCAGATAATGAAAATTAACTGTAAATTTATCAAGTAATCATTTTGGGTTGTAATAACTTTTAAATTGTGGATTCAAAGACTTGTACTTATTTAAATTTCATCTCTGAGACTATAACGGGTTGTGGTGTGTGTTAGTGTGGGGTCACAGCATAAGGTTATTTATTATTAATTAAGTGAAGTGATATTGTGGAAAGAAAGACCGTGACAACCCGGATCCCCGACCCCGGATCTGGGGGTGTTACAGAAATGGTATCAGAGCTAAGCGTTATAAACCTCAGAGATGATGGGACGTTAAGATAATAAGTTCACTAAGATAATAAGAACTCTTGCCAAGTTCATAGTCGGACTACCTAACGTAGTACTGAAAGTTAAAACCCTTATGGGAACCCTTATAAATGTAGCGATAGGAGCGTAGTTCGTTATCGTATATGGTAGCGGGACTCCGAACCCTGAGGTTGAGGAGCAACATCGCGATGATATTTTATTACTAATTGGAGATCGGATTGTGGATCCGATAGAGTGTCCTAATGTAGGACCGGATGATGTTGATATTGAGGATATATCGGTTGAGGATGTTGTCCTAGAAGGGATAGTTGTTGAGGAGGATCCCATGGAGGATCCTGACAGGATTGGATAAAGGACCACTGATGAATTGATGACCATGGTTTGGTCGACTACCAGAGGTAGGATTGGCCGGTCACTACCAGAGGTTCGTTCAAGTTTGTAAAGATAGTAGCCCCTTTAACGCGGCTTACTCGTAAGACTGAGAAGTTCGAATGGACAGAGAAATGCGAGAACAACTTTTAAGAACCGAAGCAAAGGTTGGTGATGTTCCCTATGTTGGCGTTGCCGGATGGAAAATGAGATTTTGTGAAATGTAGTGACGCTTCGCATAAGGAATTAGGGTGCTTCTTATACAGCACAGCAAGGTAATCGCGTACGCGTCGAGATAATTAAGGGAATATAAAATTCGATATCCCCCCCATGAGCTTGGGCTCGTGGCAATAGTTTTTCCCTAAAGATTGGAGGCACTACTTGTATGGAGAGAAGTGCAAGATTTACACAAACCATAGGAGCTCTAGTACCTTTTTACGTAGAAAGAGCTCAACATACGCCAGAGGAGGCGGTTAGAGCTAATCAAGAATTATGATTGGGAGATTCTTTATCATTCGGGGAAAGCCAATGTGGTGGCTGATGCCCTTAGTAAAAAGGAGAGACTCAAGATGATAATGACTTTGGGAGGGTTGATAAGAGATTTTGAAAAAAAAATGGAAATAGATATGAAGGTAACCGGAGCCGGTACCGAAAAGTTGTTTGAGATTGCAATACAGCCCGAATTATTGGAAAGGAACATATTGTGCCAGAAAAAGTGATGAATGAAGGCAGAGAGCCAACAAATAGATATGAGATTAATACCGAGAGAGATGATAAGGGAATAATGAGGTATTCCTATAGAATTTGGGTTCCAAATGTTTAAGAGCTTAAAGATGAAATCTTAGATGAAAGCTAGTTTGAGGAATAAGAGTTAGAGCAAACCCTGAATATGATAGTCAGGGAGGACGCCATCAAGATAGAAGGAATTCATAACATAATGAAGTGGAAAATGAGGATTTTAACGTACAAGATAACCCCAAGTATGGGAGAAGGATGAAACATTTCATACTAAGGAAACAAAAAGTCGAGTAAGGAAAGGAGACCCGAGACGGTACTCCTATACGGCAATTCATGGACCTGTCTAAAAAGAACTTAGACTATTATCCCCAACCACCACCCTGAGGAGACAGTGCAGTGAGAAATTCTTTCAGGACCTTTAAGTCGCTAAGCTCTCAGAGTTCCATGGAACAAGCTGACCCAGCCGAGGCAAGAGCCTGGCTAAAGGAAATATAGGAATCATTTGAGATTCTAAATGATTGACGAATCTCAAAAGGACTGTTTTTGTCACTTACCCTCCTAAGAGAGAGACCACCCGCTGGTGAAAGACCAAGAAAGGCACGGAGCAAGAGATTATAATAAACTGATTTAAGTCCAGTCAATTGTTTTCGGGAAAGTAATTCCCAAAGATAAGGAGATAGTGTAAAAGCTTTAGAGCCAGAACAAAGGCAGACGAGTATGATAAATTATGAATCTAAGTTGTAAAAGTTGTCAAGATTCGTTCTGAGGACACGAATCCAGAATGACGGGATGTTTGAAATCAATGCTTATGTTGTGTTGGTTCATGAAATAATGATAAGAGAAAGGAAAATAAAAAGAAACTGAAGTGGAAAGGAATATAAAGGCAATAGAGTTTGAGGAATGATAAAGGAATTGGGTATGAGGAAACCCTAAAGACTCGTAGCAATAGAAATAGAAAAGTATGTAATCGTCAGGATGAGGGTGATTCACCATGAGTTAAAATTGCTGGGTGAAGGCATAAGAGATACATATATTTTATCCCCTGTAAGTTGGGAGGATTTGAGGAAAACTTGAGATAGTTCGAAGGTTAAATATGAGACGCGGATAGACTGAGGAGACAAGGAAGTAAGAAATTAGGAAAATTGGATGAAGGAAGTGACCTTCAAGAATGTGAAGTGTAAGACCGGTGGCTTGATACCCAGAAAGGGAGACGCCAGGTATGAGAGATATCCCAACATTGAGGTGACTGTTGAGAAACAACAAAAGTAAATAAGGAATTATTAAGAAGAAGTTCACGTTGAACATGACCAATATCTTCCAGAACCTCCATGTTATCATTACCAAATCAGGAAAGAAAAGCGAATGACCATTGTTATCTTTTGGAGGCCATATGGATTGACCTCAATTTGAATAAGGATGCTATTATGAAGTTAGGTATAGACTATCGAGGTGGGAATGATTGAATAAGATACCCCTATCAGGGATATATGACTTTATTTATCCATGGAAGGATGCTTGTACCTTTTTAAAGGTGGAATTAAGGATAGAACATCGGTAACTTAAAACGAATCCTAGGGGAATGCATAAAGGTTGGCATTTCACCCTTAATAAGGATAGTATGAGTTTTGACAGTATGAATTGGAAAGGATTAAGGTAATAATAACCTTTAAGGATCAGTGGAGAAATTTTTCAGAAGTATATAGACAATGGTTCTAGTATTAGTAAATGGTATTTTGATATGCCCTGTATATAGGGAATACAGGAGGAACGATTGAACGGTAACCTTAGAGGTTTTACAAGGAGAAAGGAAATATTCGAAATTCTCAAGAATAAAAATGTTGATAAAGGAAATATGACATAATTATAATGGTGCCAAGTGGGGCACGTGTTAAACCACGAGAAAGTATGGATCGAACCAGTAAAGGTCAAAATTGTTCAGGGCAATTAGGACCTAAGACAAAAGATGTTCTAAGTACGATCGAGAGTCAGTCGCGACAGTGATTAACCTCTAAAGACTGAGGCAATAACTTATGGAAAAATGGTGATTTTTTTTTCTTTCTCATCAGATTTTAATGAAAACATCTTCACATAAGCTGTGATGGAAATGAGATAGAAAATTTAGTTGAAGGTGGTTAAAAGACATTGATTATAAGGAACTATGACTATCGGGAAAGGCCAAAGAGGTGGCCGACACTTTAAAGGTAAAAGGATACTTGTAGGCGCTTGTGCCAAAGGAATACAGTGATGATGGTTAAAGCTGTGATGGTTGTATTTTGGGTTGGAAGATTGTCATTCCTTCTGATGACTGTGCAATACCCAACCGTAATAGTAGTTAGTAAAGGTTTAATTCGTGTAATCGCCATGAGCGGGCTATCTATCTCAGAAGATACTATCTTGAGATAAGCCAGGACTATATTTCAAAAAGGACTAAACGAACCTTTGAGTAAGTCTTCTATTTAAGGCATATGATTTAGAATGGTATTAACCTGCTATCGTTGCTTTGAGCGAAACTCTTCTGCAAATTTTATCTGCTTCATGTCATGTATGTATGTCAGAATCAGGAGTGTACTCCATGAATCATGAATGGTGATTATGTTACCTCCTTAGAAGGATTTGATACGACATGTATGGATTCCGTATGGTTAGCTATTAAGACTTCATGGAAAATGAATGACTACAGTAGGTCAGTGGTGGACCATGGTAAGGCAGCAATGATTATGCGAGTATTGAGCTGATTACAACCGTGAGAGTTGTATTGGAATGGGTGTTGAGATTGAGTACCACTAATCGGGTCGTGGTAGTGTATAAGTTATCATTGATAGACTAATTAAGTAGAGTATCTACCTAGTGAATAATTATTCTTTCTTATCAATAGAGAGTCGTATTATTATACGAGGAAGGTTGCGGTGCAAGCATAGAATTCTAGTAACGATGATGTATAGAATGAGATCCCAGATTCGATTTTCGATGTTGAGGGAGTTTCAAAGGTGATTATGTATAAGCTCGAGAAAGAGTGTGGGTCCATAGAATGATGGACGGGATAGCGAAAATATTTAGGCATGGGAAATACGAGGCTATAATGCTTAATGTTGATTTATATACGTATATGATTTGTTCTCCTATGACAAACCTCTTTAGTTCAGAGGTAGGTTCCAAGCCAGATATTTTGTGGCAGTATATTTTTTTTTCATATATAAAAATCTCTTCAATTTGTTCTTTTCTCTTCTTTTCATTTCATGTAAGCTGAGAAGAACAACCCTTCTAGAAAGCGGAGGTATTGCCGAATGACTATCTATCTGTGTGATAGAAGCCTAGTAGGATACCAGCTATTGTTTAATTGCTTGTCAAGTACTAAAGGCTGGCCACCTTCTGTACTAACTAAGCGATATAACAAGTGTTCATGATCATAGTGATCTCTCAACAAATTCCTTTACTTCTATTTGATTGATCAAATTTTGGAAAATAGAAACAACTGAAAAAGGAGTAATAAAGTGGTGGTAGTATGCGGAATGGGAACACATTCGTGATACTAAGGTTGACGTGGTTATTAAAAGGTTATAGAACGCTAACGAGCAAAAGTATAACCAGTATAATATTAGGAACGGAAGGTAGTAACGATTACGAACTGGAAAAGAATGGGTATTGAGAAGCAAAAGCTCTAATGCTAAAAGCTATAATGAGAGTCTGTGCAATAGACTTGAAAGAAATTGGAATGATCACTTAACACGGATTGAGTTTTCTTACGACAATAGATCATATGTCAGTATTGAGATATCGCCTTATGAGATCCTTGAGGGAAGACAATATCGATCTCCCTTATGTTAGGATGAAGTTGTAGAGCGCAAGATGCTCGGACCAGCAGTGGTCTAAAGGACCAAGGATATGATAGATCTAATCAGAGGACGGCTGGTAGTAGCCCAAGATGGACATGATAAGTATGTTGATTTGACACGAAAGGATAAAGAGTACGAAATAGGGGACCTAGTAATGTTATAGGTATCCCTTGGAAAGGATTGATGAGGTTCGGAAATAAAGGAAAGCTAAGTCTACAATTTGTTGGACCCTCGGATATATTAAGACGTTTGGGAAGTTAGCATATGAGCTAGCCCTACCCCCGAACCTGTAGCAAGTTCATAACGTGTTCCACGTATCAATGTTAAGGAAGTGTAATTCAGATGCCAGACAAATAGGGGCATATGAGCGCATAGACATGCAACCCGACGTAACATATATGGAGCAACCAGGAAGGGTTATAGAGTGAAAAGGAACAAGTGCTTAGGGGAAGGATTATCAAACTAGGCAGAGTTTGGTGGCAGGACCACAATATGGGAAAATTTACTCGAGAGTTAGAAAGTGTAATGCTAAGAAAGTATCCCCATTTGTTTTCTATTTGATTCCGGGACGGAATCCTTTTAAGGAGGGGGGACTGTAATAACCCCAATTTTTGGAAATTTTTGAAACCCTTATGAATAGTGTTTTTGCTGAATGAGAAAACTTTTCATGCCACACTATGTAGGGGTTCTGATATGGATATTCTGAGATTTTATTAGTACTTTATATGGGATATAAGTGTATGTAAAGATCGTCAGAATCCAAATCCGAACACTTTGATTTTTCCCGGAAATCCACTAGATACGGAAAGAATTGAGAAAAAGGTAACAGGATAAAAAGGATTTAAATTAAAGGATTATAAGAGAGGATCATAGAAGGAATACAATATATTGAGAAAGGTTAAGGGAACCTAAGTAATAAGATCCCGGGTATGATCCCTCAAACGATAAACGAAAACGAAAGTTAAGCGAACTGTATAACAGATCAGCGGTCATTAGACAAACAATTAAAAGCTAATCAAAGGGATTAGTGGGGATGATGTCATCCAACCAATAGAAAGAGGACAAAGGAGGGGTGATGACATCACAAAGTGATGTAGGCATGACATGGGAAGGAAGGAGATGTGGTAGCTTTTTAACCACACAAAATCAAGGGCAACTAGGTAATTTACTAAAACAAACACAAAAATCAAACCAACCAAGCCAAGCAAATCATTTTTCATCAAAATCAAAAAGAAACCAAGGCATTGTTCTTCATGCTCTCGGCCAAAACAGAACCAGCACACTAAAACTGCTGTATCTCCTTCATTTCTCACTCAGTTATTGTATTCTATAGCTCATTGGAAAGGTATTGAGATGACCTACAACTCTTGTTCACAAGTCTCGTTCAAATAATCATGGTAAGACCCTCATTTTTACAGTTCTTTAAATCAGACTTTTAGAAACTTCAAAGCCTAACTTTGTGTTCTTGATTTCTTTGGAAAGATCAAGCTTGTAGGAGGCTCCCTAAGGCTTCCTAGCAACTTAACACCTCCCAAGGAAGGTATAAACTTCAAACCCTAGCCTTTACTTTATTTGTTAGTAAGTTTAATGGTTGGTGTTGTGAAATGAGAAGCATGGATTGTGATTATTAGTAGTTTGGTTTGATTTGGAAGT
This sequence comes from Apium graveolens, assembly GCF_009905375.1. Taxonomy (NCBI): domain Eukaryota; kingdom Viridiplantae; phylum Streptophyta; class Magnoliopsida; order Apiales; family Apiaceae; genus Apium; species Apium graveolens. The sequence continues at coordinate 3,849,676 of NC_133656.1, read as the reverse complement.
GTTTTGGTAATTGAAGCTTGATTATAGTTCATAGATCTTGATTGTGGTTGTTTGAGTTGAAAACCTTGGAGATTATGGACTGATGTGGTATGGTTTAGGTGAAGTTTTGTTGTATTGATGGTTATGAGTTGGTTGGTGGTTAATTGGAGTAGTTTAAACATTGGGAAATCGCGTAAACATGGCCGTCGTAACGTCCGATTTTCTGTAGACTGTTTTTGTGCATAAAATTAGGACCCGAGAACCCCCTGCTAGATTATGACCACTGCTATTTTTAGATAGCTCATGTGACGAGCTTCGTTTTGATATATAGTTTGTTCGATTCCGATGCACGGTTTAGGAGAAACGACCATTTCAAGTAACGGCGTTTCGCGAACGAAACTTTTCCCCTCGCCTTACTTTGAAACATAGGTTAAAGACCGAAAAGGGTTAATTAATGTATGAAACATTTATGGTAAGTGTGTTAGGCAGTTGGTAAGACACTCGCGAAGGAATCGCCTTAAAACTCGTAAAGGTTAAATTATTAAAAATGGTGGAGCCGAGGGTACCCGGGTGACTTAAGCAAATCAGTAAGCGCAAAATGAGCGTTAGAGTCTGAGTTGGTTAGAGTATAGATTTACAAGTGACTTTGGTTTAATTCCAACTTACTTGTTGCTTATAGGTTACCAGACTCGTCCCGAGCCATTCGTAACCCCCAGTCGCTCAGGCAAGTTTTCTACCCGTTATAACTGTTGTTGTGATGTAAATATATGTATATGCATTATCTTGTGATAAGTGCATGATTGTTATTAGCAAATTTTGCGATATATTGGAGCATGCTGATATGGTATATATGCATGTCTGTTTCGTAATCTGGTTATCTATCTGTTGATTTCGATGCTTATAGTTGCATAATACCTATGCTAGAGATAAGCAGTAGTTGCGTATACCCTAGGGGACCCAAAGGTGAACATATTTCTAAACCGGGAGTCGATGTTCCCGAGTATAATATATATTTATATATATATGGTTATAGTTTTCCAAACTATTAATCGAATAAGGTTTATTCGATAACTTTTATTTTATTAATTGAATACTATTTTGAATATTCATTCGAGGGTTATGACTCAGTTTATTTTATTATTTGAATATGATTTGAATATTCATTCGAGGGTTATGACTCAGTTTATTTTATTATTTCAATATGATTTGAATATTCATTCGAGGGCTTATGACTCAGTTTATATTATTTAATGATTATTAATTGGATATTCATTTGAGGATGTATGACTCCTTTATTTTATTTAATGAATATTATTTATAATATTCATTCGAGGTATTATGACTCCGCTTATTACTTATAATTATTATATTAAAGAATAAGGTGTCGATAATCAAACTTATTTTTGATTATTCAAATAAAGATATTACTTTCGTATAAGTATATCTTTGATTAATTGCTATTCATTCAAGTATAAGTTTTCCAACTTCTACCTCAATTATTCTTTATGGGAATATTATTTAAATAATAATATTCAGATATTTCTTTCATATTGGGACTGATTTATTTTATTAAATCAGCATTACTCCAAACATTCTTAAAAATGTTTTCGAGTCTTCAAAATGAATTTAAAAGGTAGAGAGGATCCCAAAACTTGTTTCCAAATTCAAGATCTTCCATTTTAAGGGGACTTGAATACTCGCTCAAAAATCTAAGGGATCCGGCTCTGTGGTGTATTTTATATTCGCAACAAGGTTGCTGTTTTGATGAATGAATTGATTACTTGCCCAATGTTCGGGAAGTAAGCCCATCTAATTGAGTCGGCATAAGCGACAGGCCGGGGTACGGTCTATCAATGTGTAAGTGGCTGGGTGGCAGTCCATCAACGCGTAAGAGGCCGGGTGGCGGTCCAGCACAAGGTCCTTATGTGGCCAGGGTGATGACCAGTGGGGGATTCATCCATCTACTAGTAGAAAAGGTTACTTATTGGTATCTTTGCCTGATCAGCAAGATATCTGGTTTATACCAAAATTCTTTTCCTTCCAAATTCATTGGATATTGCAACTCTGTTCATACTTTACATGACAGAGGTTTTCAGGAAATGTATGGGAGATATATATGAATATATTTATATATCAGGACTTAATGAAGTATCTCGTAACTTCATTATTTATAATGATATTCAAAGATTGAATCTATTCAAATCTTGTCTTGTAGTCTCATATATGTGATGAACCTTTGAAATTGATTATAACTTGAACGGGGGTAGTTCAAGTAGTATTTGGGAAAGATATAAGTATTTTGGGGTATCTTGTAACTTCATCTTTTAAACTTATATCTAGTTAATGATTGTCTTATGAATGACAAAGATTTTCGGAAAAACGTTGAGACAAGGTTAGATATATGAGATCACCTTGCAACGATATTTTTTATATATACAGTTATAAACTGGAACTCTGTGTATTATGCATGGAAGAGGACTTCCCATATTTTGAAAAGTATATATGTATATATATATATACTGAATATTTTGCGACTTCATCGCATTAAGATATCAACTTGGTTCATTTCTTTTGACCAAGACTTTCATGAGTACTATGAGAAGGCTCATATATTGTTAATCATTATACATATTATTTTGGTGGGGTTGCTGCTCACCCTTGCTTTATTTCTTCATCACACAACAACAGTTAGGAAAGATGGCCAGACTCCAGCAGACCCAGCGCAAGCGCGTGGGAAGCGTCCCGCGTCTTCCCGTTGATGTTGTAGCTGCTATAGCTGCAGAGGTAGATCTATTGTAGATCAGACCATCTACTTTTGAGAATCAATTATGTATAATTATAACTTGTGGAAGATAATGGCAATTAACTGTAAATTTATCAAGTAATCATTTTGGGTTGTAATAACTTTTAAATTGTGGATTCAAAGACTTGTTCTTATTTAAATTTCATCTCTGAGACTATAACGGGTTGTGGTGTGTGTTAGTGTGGGGTCACAGCATAAGGTTATTTATTATTAATTAAGTGAAGTGATATTGTGGAAAGAAAGACCGTGACAACCCGGATCCCCGACCCCGGATCTGGGGGTGTTACATATTTCGAGTCGGTCGAATATTGAAAATTATGAAGTATTGAACTTATTAGAAATATAAGTTGGTGATGAGAGTAGGAATACTAATTAAGATTATGATGTTTGTTGATTAAAAAACCCGAAACGAGAGGAAGTCGGGAAACGTATCTTGGACTCCAGGCAAGTTTTCAAACCCTACCTTTTTAAAAATATTGTGTTGTGTTTGTTTTCAAATATTTGCGATATATACATGAATTTGTATTACGAGGTTTTACGGACTGTGATATATAATATCATACGATATGTTAATGACTTCGGTATAATAATATTATCGGATTTCAATTGATAACACTAGAGAGTAGCGTTGTATATAAGAGGTGTATATTTTAGACTGAGGATCGGTCAGTATAATTTGATGAAAACCCGGAAGTATTCCGGAGGGGTTTTATTTAAAAATAATAACGCTATATTAGAGCGTGATGTATAAGTTGTAAGACCGGGAGTCGGTCAGTTTTTATAAGTATAAACCCGGGAATCATCCCCTAGATGTTTTGGACGATTAAAATATGTACTTGTTTTATCCCAAGGGACTCGGTGTCCACTTGTGAAGTATTAAATACCACGAATATATTTAAAATGATTTCTAAAGATCATATTCACTCAACTACATTTAATTACTTGAGAAACGAATATTATTTCAAGTTAATCATTCAATATAGGAGAAGTATTCTCCAACGATTATTTATTTCAAACCTGATTAAGTATATTATGAAATATTACTTTAATTATTTAAAGATAAATTAGTTGGGGAATATTATTTCAAATATTCTTTAAAAACATATTCATTCGAGGTCTAATTATTTAATAATAATTATTTAATAATAATTATTTAATTATTAATTATTTATTTAATGATTTAATATGATTTAAAAATCATAAAACCTATTCAAAAACACTCCTGGATTTCATAAAATCACTCGAATAATTTCAGATCGTCGGAGAGTATTATCTCGGCTTATTTTAAATAATTTGAATATAGTTTCAAAGGAAACTCTCCCCTTATTTATTTATCTGTTGACAACGGTCAACTCACATCCTTAGTACTTCCTCCAAAAACTTTCGGAAGTATATATATATATATATATATATATATATATATATATATATATATATATGAGATGAGCTGTTTCTATCAACAAGTAAAATGCTTGGGGAACTTCGATATAGTTCGATGATTCGAAGTATATGATAGTATTCTTAAAAGAAAAAATGAGGGGTAGAGATCTAGTACTTCATGGACTGGGGAGAGTACCATATTAATTTTCCGTATGAGAAGGTATCATGTGTACTGAGGGACATACGAAGTATGCAAAACATACCCGGGTGAAATGGGGAAGGATATAAAGCCCGAACGCGGCTAGGGTGACAACCGGAAGTAAGGAAGTCGTCCCTCTACATATAGAAAAGGTTACTATTTCTGTAGTATGACTGATCATCGTATGCGGTGGCTCCAATGAATGTCCTATTCTTTTAATTAGAATTGTGATACAATACCGTAACCCAAGCCTAGGTGCTGGGTTTACCATTAAAGTATTCGCAGGATAATACGTCTACAAAAGAATTGTTTTCGAAAGACGGTGTGTATCACGGAGGAAAACTATTTTTGAATAAACATATTTATCATATATGAAATTATACTTGAATTTCTCATACAGTCTTTTCATACTGTACATTATTATGGTTGAATATTATTGCTCACTCTTGCTTTCTTTTAAATGTCACAACACAACAGATAACCAGTATGCCGGTGTGGGACTTAGTCGCCCTGGCAGCTTTGTCTCAGGTGGGCCAGAGTATCAGACATGTATAAGATATCAGTCGTAATTAATGTAACTTCTTGTAGAGGTTATGAATAATTGTTTCAGATCCTGTAAAGTACATTTGAGTTTTAATAACAGATGATACTTATTGTACATCATTTCTAAGGCAATAACTTGTGAGTGTGTGAGATTGGGGGTCTGTGATATGGAATTATTGGATTATTGAGTTAATGCAGGTTACACATGATTGAAGGATTGCGTAACGACCCAGATTCCTGACCCCGGATTTGGGAGCGTTACAATTCCACTAACGTTAAATGCTCATCCCAACTGCCTTCGAAATCTAATGCACATACACATAGCATATTTTCAATTATCTAGATTGTTCTTTCACTTTTCCTGTCCGTTTGTCGATGATAAACGGTGGTCATATTGAGCTTAGTACCTAAACACTCCCGAAACTGTCTCCAGAACCTCGAACTGAAACACGGATGTCGATCAGATACGATTGATACATGCACTCCATGTTGCATCACAATCTCCTTAAGATATAAGTGCGCTCATTTATCGAGCAAAAATCTTTCGTTGATTGGGAGAAAATGTGCTGACTTTGTTAGTATGTCAATAATTACCCAAATCGCATCATGGTTTGCTTTGGTTCTTGGGAGTCCTATCACGAAATCCATTGCTAGCTGTTCCCATTTCCATTCCAAAATATCCAGTGGTTGTAATAATCCGCTTGGACATTGATGTTCTGCTTTGACTCGTTGACACGTATAACATTTACTGACCCATTCAGCTATTTCTTTCTTCATATATGGCCACCAAAAGTTTTCCTTCAAATCTCTGTACATCTTCGTGTTCCTAGGATAAATTGAATATCTTGAGTTGTGAGCGCCTCGTAAAATTTCTTCTTTCTGTTCTAGTACATTGGGCATCCCGATTCTCAAGGAAAATCGTAAAATGCCTTTGTCATCTTTCTGACTTGCAATTTCTTCTCATGTCAAGCTATCATCTTCATGATTCATTACTTCCTCTTGGCATCTTCTAATCTTTTCCAATAGTTCTGGCTGGAATGTTATTGCATAATTCATTTCAGTGGATTTTTCTGGAGTAAGAACTTCAATTTCTAATTTATCAAACTCTCTGATCAATTCTTCTAAGGATGTTAATATATTTAATCTTTCTTTTCGAATTAATGAATCTGTTACAACATTTCCTTTACCTGGATGATAGTTGATTGATATGTCGTAGTCTTTGATTAATTCTAGCCAATGTCGTTGTCTCATGTTAAGTTCCTTCTGCGTAAAAATATATTTCAAACTCTTGTGATCCATGTATATTTCACATTTCTCGCCATAAAGATAATGTCTCCAGAGTTTCAGTGCGAACACGATTGCGGCTAATTCCAGATCATGCATCAGATATTTCTGTTCATGAGGTTTCAGTTGTCTAGAAGAATACATAATTACATTGTCGTACTGCATTAATACATACCCAAGTCCTGATAGCACGAGTACAGGTGCAGTCACCAGTCGATTCTTCAATTCTTGAAAACTTTCTTCACATTTTTCATTCCATGCGAACTTTTCGTTCTTCCGGGTCAATTTGGTTAATGGCGTAGCTATCTTTGCAAATTATTTAACAAATCTTCTATAATAACCAGCCAATCCCAAGAAACTTCTAATCTGTTGGCGTATTTGGCCTTTCCAAATTTAAAACAACTTCAATCTTTGCTGGATCAACTTGAATTTCTTCGGTACTGATTCTGTGACCTAAAAATTGCATTCTTTTAACCAAAATTCGCATTTCGAAAACTTAACATAAAGTTGTTCTTTTCTCAAGATTTCCAAAGTGATTCTTAAGTGTTCTGCATGTTCTTCTTCAGTCTTCGAGTAGATCAAGATGTCATCAATAAATAAAATTATAAATTTCTCCAAGTACTTTTTGAACACCCTGTTCATCAGATCCATGAACGCCGCTGGTGCATTGGTCAATCCAAACGCCATTACGAGAAATTTATAGTGTCCATATCTAGTTCAAAAAGCAGTCTTAGAAATATCTTCGGCTTTGATCTTTAATTGATGGCAACCTGACCTTAAATCAATCTTAGAAAACCATGCTGCTCCTTTCAGTTGGTCAAATAAATCATTGATCCGTGGTAAATGATATTTATTCTTGATAGTTAACTTATTCAGCTCATGATAATCGATACATAGTCGCATGCTACCATCCTTTTTCTTGACAAACAATACTGGTGCACCCCATGAGGATACACTAGGTCCTATAATTCCTTTATCCAAAAGATCTTACAATTATGTAGCCAACTCTTTCATTTCAACTAGTGTCATTCGATACGGAGCTTTGGAAACTAGTTCGATGCCTGATGCTAGGTCAATGGTAAATTCAATTTCTTGATCTGGAGGTAGTCCTGAAAGTTCATTTGGAAATACATCAGGAAATTCACACATTACGGGAATGTTTTCGATTTTCGGACTTTCCTTTTCCGTATTCAAGACATAAGCAATATAAACTTTACACCCTTGGCGTAATGATTATTTAGTCTGCATCATCATTAGGAATCCTTGCTTCTGTTTTTTGCCTTTAAATATTACCGTTGCATTTTCTACAGTTCGTAGATTCACTTTCTTATTTGCACAATCGATTTGGGAATTATTACCGGCTAACCAGTCCATTCCTAAAATAACATCAAATTCTTCTAACTTGAAAGATATCAAGTCAACAGAGAAGTGATGTCCCGCTATTTCGATGTCGCACCCTGGACACAGTCGGTATACGGAAACTTGGTCATCATTCGCTAACTTTATAATTAACGTCTCGCTCAACCGTTGGATTTCACAATATAACTTATGAATAAATTCTTTAGATATAAAAAATCTTGTGGCTCCAGAATCAATCAATACTTTTGCATCTACAGAATTCACAAGAAGCATACCTGCAACTATGTTTGGATTCTGCACAACTTCTTTCATTGACATATTAAAGATCCTTGCCTTAGGCTGATTCTGCTGTGGTGGTGGAGGTAGTGCCATAACCCTTGGATTACCGGTTGTCATAGTTGCTCTTCTACAATCCTTAGCAAGATGTCATTTTTTTCCGCATTTGAAGCAAGTAATATGACAGTCGTTGAAATAGTGTCCCTTCTGGTTATATAGGAAGAATGTGATGTTTGGCTTGTTACACACTCCTGCATGTTTTCGCCTATATATCTTGTAATTTGGTAGTTGCGGCCTGGTGATTCTTTGCTGGTTTGGGGCTTGGAATCGACTACCCGTTCTCTAATTACCTTGCTCTATCCTTTTAAAATTTACATTTGTTCGGGCTTAAAATCCCGGTTTTCTGTTGAAGCGGTTCTGAAAAATTCCTTGTCTCTTTTTCTCTTGGGACGTCTCACTTTCCCCTTCAATAATTATGGCTTTCTGAACCATGACTGTATATGTCGTCAGTTCAAATACTGCCACTCTGCTACGAATCCATGGCTGCAATCCCTGTTGGAATCTCTTAGCCCGTTCCTCTTCAGTATCAATCTGTTCCGGAATAAACCTATCCAATTCCATAAACTTGGCTTTGTATTCTGTTATTGACATGTTCCCTTGCTTCAATTCCAAGGACTTGATTTCCATCTGGTTCTTCATATAGCGGGGAAAATAGTTTTCCAGAAAAAGCTCGGTAAACCTATCCCAAGTTATGAAACTGTCGCCTTCTAACATCTTCTTGGACTCCCACCAGTAGTTAGCTTCTCCTCTCAGGAAATAACTAGCGAAATCAGTCTTCTGATCTGCTTCCACTTTCACTAGCGCGAACGCTTTCTCTATCTCCTTCAGGCATGCCCTAGCTTTAGTGGGATCCGCTGTACCTTCAAATTCTGGAGATTTCACCGACTGAAACTGTTTAAAGGTAACAACACGTACAACTGGTGGTACTTGTGGCTCAGGATGAGGTGACTGCCATAACATCTGATGTTGGAACTGTTGTTACTGTTGCTGCATCTGCTGCTGCATCATTACCATCTATTGTTGCATCAAGTGAAACATTTGGTCCATATGATGGTTATTGTTTTTCCCTTCAGTATTATCATTGGATGACTCAGTTCTGGTCTTTCTTTTTGGTGCCTTTTTTCTGATAATAAAACAAACAGTTCTTTTAATAATTTTGTCAAACGGTTGAGAGTAGATAAGAAACAATTTAACTTATATTGAAATGGAAAATTTAAATTTAAAAAAATGTTAACAATTCATTTGAAATAATTTAGATTCTTTTTTTCTAAATAGTCTGAACAATATCATTTTATACATTTCATTTATCTTTTTAAAATTAAACAGAATTTAGAAATATGAAAAGAATGTAAAATAGGAATATAAAAGTAAATGTCGTAAAGACTGGAAATTAAATAAATAAAAGAAACAAGATTAAAAAAGGCTTATTTTATAAAACAAACACCAGCCTCAGGAGTTAATGCTTGATACAAAAGGTCTAACATAACTGCTACCGATACAGGTCAAAACGAGGTACTACATACATATCTAGTCTCATTATAACTATCGCTGCCTCTATGTACATATATCACATATAATACAAGATCTCTGTCTGACGGTCCTGCCTCAAAAACCTGGTGGAATACGATCTAACTCCTGATGGATCGTATCCAAAACTGACTCGACCAACCTCACTGCTTGGTAATACTCTGCATCTGTACGGGTGTCCTCATGGCTCAACATCTCCAACTCCTGAGAAGCTACCCGGTAAACCTGTCTAAGTGTCTCTCTTATCACATAGTCTGGCTGTAAAGCTGCTACTGGGCCATACTCTCGGCGCTCAAATAACCCATGGATCTCACAGCACCGAGCTCTCCAAGTCTGCATATCCTCCCGCATCCTCGCAAACTCATGATATGGAACTGTCTGAGGCTCTCTAAGCTCTCCATGCGATCCCTAGAAGGTATGGGAATCACAGGTTGATCTAGCACCTGCTCGTCCATAAACTCAGCTGGTGGAAACTGATAAATCCTAGGTACAGGAGCATATACAGCTAGAGGAGCTGGAAATAGTACTGGTGGCATCTGGGGCTCAACCAACTGAGGGTCAGGGTATACAATTGGATGCTGAGGTGGTATCTCCGGCTCATCGAACTGCGGAAAATTAATCAATTCAGGTATCTCAAACATCGGAAACTCAAGGGGTGGTAGCAAAGGTATCTCTGGCAAAAACAAAAGTGAAATGGTCTATGGGATCCGGTACCTCGGGAATTGGTGGATGAACAGGTGCTACTGGAAGTATCAAAATTCGTGGTCCTGCCACTACTGCCTCTCTCGCTCTCTCTACGAGCTGATGAAGTCTCCATCTGACAAAATAATCATAACATAAACAAAATGTCAACTTCTTATTCCTAGAACCTTTAAATCCTTAACTTATAATCTTATAAAAGACCCTAACCATATTATTCCCATCTCATATGATCTTCTTATCTTATCTTAATCCTAACGTTCTTGTTTCAGGGACCAAAACCTACAGCTCTTTTGCCAACCGTAACACCCTCCAAATCCGGGGTCCAGATCTGGGGGTTACTTACCACTAACAACTTTATTAAACCTGTACAGTAATTATATAAACATATAGCTAACCCCTTTTTACCACTACTCAGGATCTTTTAAGGTTAAAGTGTAAAAACAAGAACAATTTACATCTACATCTATACACACTATACCTGCTCGGGTAACTCATAGCTCTCTTCTTGAATTGGAATTAACACCCTTGGCGCTAGAGGTTCCCGTCTTTTGACCCACTTCTTTACCACTCGAGTACGAATGGGTTTCATTCTCGACCTTAACTGAAAAACAAGGTGAATAGAGCCATAATATCTCAACAAGTCCATAATATATATAGTGTTAAAAGAGAATGTAATGAACTGGTAATTTGTTTTCATGTGTATCTTTGGATCTCTGTAAAGAATAATGATGGCCTTTATCGGCGATTACCAATAAATTAGACTGGATACAACAATCATAGTACCGTAATCTGCTGATCAGTCAGATATATCACGAATCTATGCTATTCACATAGACCCACATCATAAAAAGGTACACAGGCTCATTTCTGGCCCCCGTATTTCATTCCAGGGTCCACTTTGTTGCTGGCCCTAATCGTAACCATCCAGTCCATAGGACAAGCATCCAGAAATATCGGCATGCTACGATGTTATCTCAATAATTGAGATACATCACATGATAAGGATATTGCATCATCTATTAGAATATGAATAGAGTATTTATAATATCAACATAAATTAGGAATCAAAGTGAAATATAATCAGGGAAAACGGTTATTATTTATCAATGTTTGTGAACAAGAATTATCAACATATATATGGTGGAGAATCTGAATAACGTACATCAATTCACTATTCTGAATTTAGAATAGGGGATAAACTTGCCTAATACTTGCTCTACCTCAGATATATCACAGTTGTCGAACACGGGTTGGATCCGCATTGCTGGAGTTGTATCTATCAAAGAAAGATACTCATTTAGTTGAATTATATCGTAATCGTATCTTAGTCTGAGGCCACGTAGTCCTTATCGTCTACCATACGATTCTAACTGACTCGTATAGTAATTATCTAGAAATTAGGACTCGATTAACCACATAAATCACACATAAGTCACATAGTCAATTTAGGCTTGAAAATATTTTTGAAATCGAAATCGGATCTATACTTGCATTAACAAACAATAGCTGACTCGTTTCCTAATTCTCTGGGATTTATTAGACTCGTGTTTATGGTTAATAATGTCTGTAATTAAATAAATATCAAAATTTCCCTCGTTCCCGAAAGGATTTTAGATTTAAAAATATTTTTAATGGAATCATATCATTTTTCTGAATTTAAGGGCTTTCGTTTCGATTAAATCAGATAAACGGTTCAGTTATTATTCAATAAATAAGAATAAATCAATTATTGTTAAAAAAAATTAATTATTGAAAATAATTGCACATCAAATATATTTTTAAATAATTATTTAGGAAAAATCAGATTTAAAAATGATTTTTCCATAATTTTTGGAATTAAAATGAATTTATTACAAATTATTTAAATAAACTGATTATTTATCAAATAATTAATCAATTTAAATAAATAATAAGTAAATAAGAAATAAATAACAGATAAATAAATATGATTTTGGATTTTTTTAGAAATTGTAAAATAGTTGATATTTACTTATAAAATAAATTAATTAAATTAATTAATCGATTTATTAAATAAACAGAATGAATTTTATGAAATTGTAATTAAAAGTAAAATAAAAGTAAGAATAAAAATGTAGAAACATAATTCAGAAACCGGGATTGGGATTTTTAGGATCAAAACCGAGTCGAAGTCCCAGGAAAACGGGTCCTGAAGAACAGACCCGAGTCGGGATGAACCCACCGAATATTTTCCGAATTCCGGTGGTTCTCCTAGAGTCCGGCGAGTTCAATTCTCCTTCCCACCACTCCGTTTCTTCCCGCTTTCCCACCGTATATATCACCAGAATCACATCAACCTCAACACCTAATTTAAAGCGTCTGATCGTCGTCCCTGCCCGAAGTCCGGCCAAAAACGCGACGACTCCGGCGACCTCCAACGGATTTCGGCGAGCTCGATTTTTACTCAAAACATGTGTCATTTGTACCAGGGTTTACAAGGAATCGATTCTAAATCTCTTTCTGAGCAATAATCAACCATCAATTACAACCCATAACCCTTAAATCAATTTCTCCGATCAAATCAAGAACAACGCCGACCAAAATCCAAACTCAGTAATTTGTACATGAAAATTCACAAATTATAGTTTAAAATAAAGCTGATAACATCTATAATCAAACCCCTAACAACAAAGTAACCCCAGTTTCCTCTAAATCCAAAAACGAATTAATCAAAATTCACATAAACCCTAAAATATGAACTATTAATTCAAGCTATCGTTTGATGAAATAAATAGTGTAAATCAATCATAAACAAACTATATGAAGCTATTCGAATGATCAATTTCATCATATAACTCCAGAGTCAAAAAGCCCTAAATCACAGTTAAAGAACCCTAATTTACAAATTTAAAATCTAAGAATCAAAACGTGAAATTGATTGCATAAACAGATAGAGGAGATCAAGATGATAAATTTAGATACTCACATGATATGATTTCGATTCCAGAAACTCTCAAAATCAGTGTTTGATTTTCCAGCAAAACCAGGAACAAACTTCTCACCCCAAAATTGATTTTTCAGAATAATTATTTTTAATGATTATTTTATTATTAATTAATAAAAATTCAGCTATTTATAGTAGTAATAAAAATTCCCCTAATTAAAATTTAGGCCCTAATTATATCCCTAAATAAAATTAACCGGCCTTTAATTATTAATTTTTGAGTATTAATTTTAAATTTTTAAATATCCAATAAATAAAAAATATATGCCAAACATTCCCGAAAATTGTGAATAATACAAAAATGTAAAGAAATAAAATACTTGATAGTCCCCTAATTCTATAAAAATAAAAATGTGATTTTTGTGGGGCTTTTGATACCCGAAGGGGCCCGGAAAAGTCATTTTTCGCGGAACGAGAAAATTTATAAAATGACTGGATGTTCAGAATATCGACATGGTATAAGCCATACTAGGCAAAATAAGGCTAATTATTTTATATGAATTATCAGCTATTGAAACACTGTTTGGGCCGTACAACTTTTAATATAAAAACATTTGACTCACAATAAAATACCCGATAATTACCCGAAAAATATCCTGACAATATAGAATACACGTAGCATATAACAACTAGAGTTTATAACTCAATACACTCAATGACATAATAAAACACATAATTTATCTTTATCAGGATATAATACAAACATAATTTCTCAATCGTTACACAAAGTAAATATGAAATGAGTATGATGGGAGAATTAACTTACTTTCTTGGTCTCCAAGTTAAGCAAGTTAGTGATGGAATATTCATTAGTCAAATCAAATACATTCATGATGTTTTAAAGATGTTTGACTTAATGGATTGCATATCTGCGAAAACTCCTATGGCCTCTGCCACTAAACTTGAAATAAACATAACTGGCTGTAGATATTTCAAATTATAGAGGCATGGTAGGTTTACTTTTATATTTAACAGTTAGTAGGCCAGATATAATGTTAGCTACTTGTCTTTGTGCTAGATTTCAAGCTGATCCTAGAGAATCTCGTTTAGTAGCTATTAAGTGAATTTTCAGATATCTCAAAGGAACACCAAAACTTGGCATATGGTATCCTAGAGCTTCTGGTTTTGATCTAATTGGTTATTCAGATGCAGATTATGCAGGTTGTGGAATAGATATAAAAAGTACAATAGGAACCTGTCAATTTCTAGGAAATAAGCTAGTGTCCTAGTTCATTAAGAAATAAAACTCAGTTTCTAGTTCCACAGCTGAGGCTGAATATATTGCTGCTGGTAGATGTTGTGCATAGATTTTATAAATGAAGAATTAACTATTGGATTATGGTCTATATGTGGACAAGATTCCAATTTTCTGTGACAACATAAGTGCCATTACCATTATTGAAAATCCTGTGCAGCATTCAAGGATAAAGCACATTGACATCAAGTACCATTTCATTCGAGAAAATGTCATGAATAGTACTGTGGAACTTTATGTTGTTCCAAGTGAACTTTATGTCATACATCTTTACCAAGCCACTTAATGAGTCAACTTTCTCTAGGTTGGTAAGTGAGTTAGGTACGTTTAATTATTCCTAAGTTATTTTGATGTCTAAGCAATTTGTTTTGCAGCCAGAAATAAATTTGACTTTTCCTAAATAGATGAAATTTTGGCTAAGTCAAAATTTATATCTCGCCAGATGTTCATTATCCGTTGAAAATGAATATCCTCTGAATTTCATTATCTGTTGAAAATCAAATACTTTTCTGGGTACTTTATATCTCGACGAATAATTGTTTAATCTATATCCGTTGAATTGCTTTAATCATAGCCGTTAATTCTATACCTTATCCGTCGAATTTACTTACAATATGTATGTATATGTCGATGGATAATCTTTAGAATTTCTACAGTTTACTTTATTATTAAATGGCTATTTTTCATTGGGTACTTTATTGCACTTTTAATTTTTTTTTATTTATTAATTTATGAGAAAGTATAAAAGCCCCTTTCAATTTTTCATTTTACTTTTATCTTTCTCATTATCATCAAAGCAATTTTTTCTCCCTTCATCTCCAAAAATCCTCTTTTTCTGTAACTGCTTTCAATCACAAAAACAACTGTAGTCAAGATTATGTCTCAGTCTGGATTTGTCTATGAGAAGAACAACTTCGTGGCACTAGTGGACAAGAACATTGCTGCTTCTGGACTATCAAAAGATGATGGACTTTATTCGCAACTACAAACTAAGCTATGCTATGCTTGAGTCTCCAGTAATCTACTGTGAAGTTGTGAAGCAGATCTGGACTATGGCTGTGTACAACTCCAAGGATAAAACCATTGCCTTCACGCTTAAAGGTAATGATTACTATATTAATTATGATTAAATACAAGCTTGCTTCCATTTACCTAAAAATAACACTAATGTTCCATACACAGACACGGATGTGAGCACCATGCTTATGCCTATGGGCTATTCTCTCAATCCTGCCAAACAAGGTGAGATTAGGAGAAAGGGCATTAGAAAATAATGGAGCTTTCTCTGTGATTCTTTTATAAAAGCCTTTTCTGGTAAAATTAGCAACTTTCATGTAGTTACTTATTCAATGAGTAAATTGCTCTATATGCTTTTGAATGACAAGTACTTTAATTTTAGTAACTATGTCATGATAGAATTAGGGTATAAATTGGGAGATATCAAGAAAAGGTCAAAGAACCTATACTATGCTAGGTTTCTTATGATGCTAGTAAACCATGTTTCTAAGGACCTCTTGATTGAGAACCCAACAAATAATCTTGATTGTTGGGTCCAAGAAAAGAGGGTACTTGTAATATCCGGGATATCGCGTGTAATTATTTTATCAACAAATGACTATTATGTGACTATTATGTGAATTTTAGTGAAGTATCTGATGATTGATATTTATATTTAGATGTTTATATATGATAATATATGAGTATATTAATTTTATTATGTCCAGAATAAAATATAGATAATTGTGATATTTTTCTGGTAATTTTTGGACCGTTATATGATTTTATAATGATTAATAGATTTAATAATTATTTTCTAGAATAAATACAAAACTATTTTATAAAAACGAAAATTGTCCAACTTTAACCGTTTTAACATTTTTACAACCCGAAACTCTTCGGAAACTCCTTCCTAACCTAATCTGATCATTCTAAACATTTTCCGTGTTTTAACTTTTTCAATCCAGATTACGGTTTGACCCGTACGCGTCCCATCGCAAAATTTTCGATACGATAATCATTTTGATAAATCAAAAAAACCCGTATTCTCGAAAGATGGGATAATTGTAATATCTGGGATATATCGTGTAATTATTTTTGCAAATAAATAAATATTATGCATGTTTCGTGTTTATTCTGTGAAGTATTTGTTAAGTGGTATATGTGTTTAGATGTTTAAAAATAATATAAATTGAGTATTTTAATTTTTATATGTCCAAAATAAAATATAGATAATTGTCATATCTTCCTATTTATTTTTATGTTGATTTATGATTTTATAGGAAATATATGGATTTTATAAATTCTTTTTCCGAGTATTTCTAAACTATTTTATACAATCGGGAACCAGCCGACGTCATCCGTTTTTACGTTTTTATAACCCGAAACTATTCCGAGAACTCCTTCCTAACCTAATTGCAATATTCCGAGCATTTTCCATGTTTTGACTTTTTCGATCCGGCGTACGGTTTGTCCTGTGCGGGTCCCGGCGCAATATTTTCGATATATTATTCATTTCGGTAAATCAATAAAACTCGTATTTTCGATAAACGGGATCTTTTATTTAAACTATTACAATTATCACGTCGTAATACGTGTAACCAGACGCTGAGACCAAGACCGCAGTACAAATTGTACTGATTTGGATAATTATCCCGAAAACCGGTACCGTTTGGATCTGTTTTTCTAAATAAACGTACTATTTTATATCCGGAATGATCCAACGGGATATTAATTTTCCGTAATTTAAATAGCCTTTACCGTATTTTATTTCGTACCGAAAATCATTTGCAAACAATAATTATAGAATTTTCCAGAGAAAAACCCTAATTTCATAAAACCTTCTGAGAATCAAACTACAATTTCAAGGTGTTATTGAAATCCGTTTGGAAAGCTCTGGTAACCAAAACGAAGGATTTGGAGTGTAGTTTCAGAATCCAGAACTTGTTTCACTGTAGAATCAAAGGTTTATTTTCGGTAATTTTATTTATTTTCGAATTATTATGATTAAAAATATGAATTTTTGTTCGGATGATTGTTTGAATGATTTGATGATTACATGTTGTAGAGCTTGTTTTCCTGATGATTTTCAGATGTCATATGACTGATTTGGAGTTCAATAACATGTTCAAAATTGAGTTTAATTTTCAAATTTTAAAATTAGGGTTTATAACTCGTATGAATGTTCTTAATTGAAATTTAGGGCTTTTTGTTCTAGGGGTTATTAGATGTTAAAATATAGTAGGTTTTGTTCCTCATGCAATTTGCAATCGATTGATGTATAGATCGTTAACAGACGATTCATGGTTTGAACGAAGTTGTGTTTTGAAGTTTACGTCAGGTCACCAGAAACCGGCGAGTTTCTTGAGCTTTTTCCGGCCAATTCTGGAAAGGGTTGTGTGTTTTGATTGCATATACAAGTTGCTGGTAGCCTGTAGTTTAATTCTGGACACTTTGGTGGCCTGAGGTATGTTAGATATATTTGATAATGTCATGTCTAATATGATTTATGTTTAGTTTTCAGATCTTACTTAAACAGGACAATTCAGTACTTAACTGAAATCAACACTTATACTGAAGTCAGAACTTAAGTTATCAGTACTTAAGATTCAGGAGATATTTATCAGGAGATAATATCAGGACTTAAAGGAAACTTTCAGATAAGGAAGGCGGCTGATTGAAAGGAAAGAAGATCAAGACAAACGTAAGAAGAGATATGCATGAAGAAGGAATTCTGTGAAGAATGGAATACTTGGAAGAAAAGATATCTGATTGATATATTTTAGGAAGCATTATATTCCATATCAATTAGCGCTTATCTTGTAGCTGTGTGATATATAAACACAGACATAGGGTTTACACTATAAGTGTTATCATTATCGAGAATATTATTAATTGTAGCCCTAACAGCTCTCGTGATATTTGTTCATCACTGAGAGAGGACAATTCCATATTGTAACAGAGTTTATTAGATTGAATAAAGTCTATTTTCTGATACTCGAGTTCTTTAGTTGGATTTGATTGTGATAAACACTGTATTCAACCCCCTTCTACAGTGTGTGTGACCTAATAAGTGGTATCATAGCCTATCTGTTAACACACAAACAGTTTAAGATCCAAAAACAATCATGTTTGAAGAAGAAACTCCAACCAAGCCCACCAAAACTGAAGAACCCCCAAAGACTCAAATCCATAGTCGATATGAGGCTATTAGAGTTCCCATACTGAGACCATCTGAATATCCCATATGGAAGGTGAGGATGGTTATGTTTCTGGAAGCTACAGATCTAGAATATCTTGACAGAATCAATGAAGGACCTCACAAGCCAACAAAGCTCGCTGTTGTAGTTGCAGGTGAAACAACAAAGTCTGTACCTAAGGAGAAGAGTGATTACACTGCTGAAGATATCACATCAATTGCTAAGGATGCCAAGGTACGACACTTGCTGCATAGTGCCATTGATAATGTAATGTCAAACAGGGTAATTAACTGCAAGACTGCAAAGGAGATATGGGATGCCTTGGAGACAAGGTGCCAGGGAACTGATTCGATTAAGAAGAACAGGAAGAAAATACTCACTCAAGAGTATGAACACTTTGACTCAAAGCCTAATGAGTCATTGACTGATTTATATGACAGATTTGTCAAACTCTTGAATGATTTGTCACTAGTTGATAATGAGTATGATCTTGAAGATTCAAACCTTAAATTCCTGTTAGCTCTTCCTGAAAGTTGGGATTTGACGGCAACAATTATAAGAGACAACTATAATCTTGATGAAACAATTCTTGATGAAATTTATGGGATGCTCAAGACTCATGAACTTGAGATGGAACAAAGAAGCAAGAGGAAAGGAGGAAAGTCAAGGACAGTTGCTCTTAAGGCTGAAGAAGAATCCCCCAAGGCAGCTACCTCAAGGAAAGGCAAAGGAAAAGTGCTCATCACAAAGTCTGATACTGAGTCATCAAGTTCTGATAGTGATGATGACTCAGAAACTGAAAGCTTGCCTGAGATGGATGCTGATGAAGAGATGATGAAGCTGTGTACTCTTATGGTGAAAGGAATCACAAGGATTGCATACAGAAAGTTTAGGAAGGGAAAGAAGTTTTCCAGGAAAGGTGCAAGTTCTGAAAAGAAGAGTTTCAGAAAATCTGAAGGCAAAGGAGGGAAGTCTGACAGAGGAGATTACACAAATGTCAAATGCTACAACTGTGGTGAGAAAGGCCACATATCTCCTGATTGCAAGAAAGTGAAGAGTGACAAAGGCAAGGCTCTTGTCACAAAGAAGAAAAGCTGGACAGACACTTCAGATTCTGAAAGTGAGGAGAACTATGCCTTGATGGTAAATGCTGATATGGAAAATGGTGATAGCAGTTCTGAAGCTGCTGAGTTAAAGGTACCTCAAACTACTTATGCTTTTCATACTGATGACATTAATGAGTTGAGAAGATATCTTAAAACCATGTTCATTAGTTATAGAGATCAAACTTTAACATGTGAAAGATTAACTTTTGAAAATCTTGCTTGTAAAAAGAGGAATGATTATTTAGAAAAAGAGTTAGCCATATTCCATCAAACTCAGAAAGATAGAGATGATGCTTTCTATGTTAGGGATGAAGTACTTAAAATGAATGAATCTCTAAAAACTGAGTTAGAAAAGGAAAGAGAGATTATCAGGACTCGGACTAACTCTTGGAGAACAACTCAGAATCTTTTAAGTAGTGGAAACTAGAAAGAGGGCTTAGGTTATGGAGATGATAAGAATGATAAAGGAAATGTAGAAATTAAGCCTATAGTTGTTAAACAAAAGCCAAAGTTAAAACCTGTTAAGTTTATAGCTGTAAAGTCTGATACTGAGAAATCAGAAGTTAAAGAGGAATTAACTTCTGACAAACTGAAACAGGAAAAGACAACTGAAGTAAACTTAGGCTTAATGACAAAGAAGCAGCTTAAGCATAAGCTGAAAAAAGTTAAGAATGTAAACAAGGTAAAGTCACCTAGGAAAAATAGGAATGGAAAGGAAGGTGTAAATAAAAGCAATGATTATAAACCTGTTCCTAATGCTCCTAGAAAAACATGTCATAACTGTGGAAGTTCTAACCATCTAGCTTCTTTTTGTAGGAAGAATAAGAACATAAACTCCTTACCTTCAAAATCAGGAGTTAAGAGTCAGTCTGTTAGATATAGGCCACAAAATCCTTGTTTTCATTGTGGCATTTTATGGCATTCCATTTATACTTGTAAGGAATATCATAGTTTGTACTATGATTATTATCAAATAAAACCTTCTTTAAAGAAAGTTAACATTGTTCCTTCTAGTGTAAGTTCTGATACAAAGTCTGATAGTATAATTGCTGATAAGAAAAATGTTAACATAAACTCTGATGCTAAATCCGCTGCAAATGTTAACAACTTAATAAGGCCAAAGGATCCAAGCAAGTATGGGTCCTTAAAACTAATCATTAGTGGTCTTTGTGATTGCAGGGCAACAGGAAAAACATCCTAGTTCTGGATAGTGGATGCTCAGGACATATGACTGGAAATAAAGCCCTGCCATCAGACTTTGTGGAGAAGGCTGGCCCAAGTGTTTCTTATGGAGATGACAACATTGGAAAAACACTGGGATATGGAAATATCAATCTTGGGAATGTCGTCATTAAAGAAGTAGCTCTGGTCTCAGGACTTAAACACAATCTGCTGAGTGTTAGTCAAATCTGTGACAGAGGTTATCATGTGGATTTCTTTGAAGAACACTGTGAAGTTGTAAGCAAATCTACAGGCAAAGTTGTTCTGAAAGGATACATGCATGGTAACATTTATGAAGCCAAGCTTTCAACAAGTACTGATGGTTCCGCAATCTGTCTGTTGAGTAGAGCATTAATTGAAGAAAGCTGGAATTGGCACAAGAAACTCTCTCATTTAAATTTCAACAATATAAATGAACTAGTCAAGAAAGATCTTGTGAGAGGACTGCCAAAATCAGTATTTGCTCCTGATGGCCTTTGTGATTCATGTCAGAAGGCTGAACAAAGAAAATCTTCATTCAAGAGCAAGACTGAATCATCAATTCTTGAGCCTTATCACGTACTACATGTTGATCTATTTGGTCCAGTGAATGTCATGTCTATTGCAAAGAAGAAATATGCTATGGTCATAGTGGATGAGTTCACCAGATACACATGGGTGTATTTCTTGCACACAAAAAGTGAAACTGCATCTATCTTGATTGATCATGTCAAGCAACTGGATAAATTGGTCAAAGATTCTGTGAAGATAATAAGAAGTGATAATGGCACTAAATTCAAGAATTTGATTATGGAAGAGTTCTGCAAAGACCATGGAATAAAGCAGGAATTTTCTGCTCCTGGAACTCCACAGCAAAATGGAGTTGTTGAAAGAAAGAATAGAACTCTTATTGAAGCTGCACGAACTATGCTTGATGAAGCAAAGCTACCAACCTATTTTTGGGCTGAAGCTGTGCAGACTGCTTGTTTTACTCAGAATGCAACACTCATTAACAATCATGGAAAGACACCATATGAGATGGTGAAGAAAATGAAGCCAAATCTGAAATTTTTTCATGTATTTGGATGCAAGTGTTTTGTTCTTAAGACTCACCCTGAATAGCTATCCAAATTTGATTTAAAAGCTGATGAAGGAATTTTTGTTGGGTATCCACTTTCCACAAAAGCCTTCAGAGTCTACAATTTAAGAATAAGGGTTATCATGGAATCTATCAATGTCTCCTTTGATGATAAGAAGATTACTGGACTTGAAGATTTCAATGATCATGATCAACTGATATTTGAAAATGAAGACTTAATTCTGATACTGAAAATCCTGACAGTCTAAATCCTGATACTGCAAACTCTGATGGATTAAACTCTGATGTTATTGAAACTGTGGTGACTACGTCAAAGGAAGATGCACCTGTGCAGGGGGAGCATACTGAAGATACAAACACATCTCAAGAAGCATCAGAACATACAACTGGCTCTTCAAGTTATGATTCATCAAGTTCTGATAAGCCAAGTTCTGATAATTCTGAAAACTCAAATTCTGAAGGATCCAACTCAGAGAGCATAGTTTCAGGGGGAGCATTAGAAAATGTTGATGAAGATAGCATGGATCATGGGGGAGCATCCAGTTCTAGAGAAAACCTTCCATCTGCAAGGAAGTGGACTAAATCACATACACATGACTTAATTATTGGAAATCCTGATACAGGTGTCAGAACTAGAACAGCTATTTCAAGTGAATGTCTCTATAATTCTTTTCTTTCTCAGACTGAACCAAAGAAAGTGGAAGAAGCTCTTCCAGATGTTGATTAGGTGCAAGCAATGTAGGAAGAGTTAAATGAATTTGAAAGAAACAAAGTCTGGACCCTAGTGCAAAGACCAAAGAACAGATCTGTTGTTGGTACAAAGTGGGTGTTCAGAAACAAAACTGATAGTGATGGCATAATTACAAGGAATAAAGCAAGGCTGGTTGCAAAAGGATATTCTCAACGGAAACATTTGCACCAGTTGCAAGATTAGAAGCCATAAAAATATTTTTGGCTTATGCTGCTCACAAAAAGTTTACTGTCTTTCAAATGGATGTAAAAAGTGCTTTTCTCAATGGAGAGTTGGAAGAGGAAGTATATGTTGAACAACCTCCAGGCTTTATAGATTCCAAATTTTCAAATCATGTCTACAGGCTTGATAAAGCACTTATGGCCTTAAGCAAGCTCCAAGAGCATGGTATGAGACTTTAGCTTAGTTTCTTCTGGAAAGTGGATTTAACAGAGGAACTATTGACAAAACACTGTTCTACCTCAACCATGGAAAGGACTTACTTTTGGTTCAGATATATGTTGATGATATCATCTTTGGTTCTATAAATGACAGACTTTGCAAGAAGTTTGCCAAACTGATGCAGTCAAGATATTAAATGAGTATGATGGGGGAACTTAGCTATTTTCTGGGCCTTCAAGTCAAGCAGAATGAAGAAGGCACCTTTATTTGTCAAACCAAGTACACCAGAAATTTGCTGAAGAAATTTGGAATGCAAGAGTGTTCAAGTGCATCCACTCCCATGGCCATTGCAACAAAATTGGATAAGGATACTGGTAAATCAGTAGATATTACTGATTACAGAGGTATGATTGGCTCTCTACTCTATCTAACTGCTAGTAGACCTGATATCATGTATGATACCTGTCTTTGTGCAAGATTTCAAGCAGATCCAAGAGAACCTCACTTAATAGCTGTGAAAAGAATTTTCAAGTATCTTAAGGGAACAGCTGATCTGGGATTGTGGTATCCTAAAGAATCAGACTTTAAACTAATAGGTTACTCAGATGCAGATTTTGCAGGTTGCAAAATTGACATGAAAAGCACAAGTGGAAGCTGCCAATTTCTTGGAGGCAGATTGGTTTCTTGGTTTAGCAAGAAATAAAAGTCAATTTCCACATCAACTGCAGAAGCAGAGTACATTACTGTAGGAAGCTGTTGTGCACAGATTCTTTGGATGAAGAATCAGTTACTGGATTATGGATTAACATATTTTAAAATCCCTATTTACTGTGATAATCAAAGTGCTATTGCTATGACAGGTAATCCAGTTCAACACCTAATGACAAAGCACATCAGCATCAGGTACCACTTCATTAGGGAACATGTGGATGAAGGTACAGTGGAATTGCACTTTGTTCCCACAGATCAACAACTAGCAGATATCTTCACAAAACCACTGTGTGAAGCTACTTTTAAAAGATTGGTAAATGAACTTGGCATGGTTTTAGGTTCTTTCTCTAAATCTGCTTAGTTTTTGTTCTGATGCATCAGATTTTATGATCAGTATTACAGATATTACTATCTTTGCGTATTCTGTGCTTAATTGAAAATTGCTTAAGTACTGATTGTTGTCTGATGTGAATTTCTAAACTCTGATAGTGATATGAATGTTCTTGTGATAATATAATCCAATGAGGATAAATATGCTAGATACTGACCTAGTAGTCTTTAACATACTAACAAATCCCATGGTTGAAGTAATTGTTTATGTGGAAATCTATTGACACAAGCAAATTCTGATATTGAGCTTAGTTAAGTTTAGTTTGTCTATCTTATTACTAAGTCAAAAACTAGAATAATGCTTCTCATCTGTTAAGTTCTGATATTAGTAAATCTGGTGAATGTACTAGGTGCTGATAAGCCTCACTTATCAAAAGAAAAGAAGAAGAAATGAAAATCAGGTACTCCTTTGAGATCTAGAGTAAAAACTGTGGAAGGGAAGACCCAAGTGCATTGCTGGTATTAAGTAATATGCATCAGAAAAGCAAAATTAAATATTTTTCTGGGTGACTTTTCACACCCTATGATTACTGGAGAAATACTCTGATAATAACATAAATTCTGATAAGCAGTCGTGACTCACTTACACTGAGAAGCCACTATAAAATGGAATTTCAAAAGATGCATAAAATGAGCACAAAACAGTTGACGTGGACTCATGCATGAACTCATTCTAAAGTAGACTTCAGAATCATGACAGATTTTGAGCAAAGTTCTTAGTTATGCCTTATTTTTAAGATGTACTGAAGTGAATCAGACTTTAATCTTTATTTGATATTTAGCTTACTGCACACACATACACTCCATATGAATGATGAAAATTACCGTGGTGATAAATGGTGTTTTAGATGAACGTTTAAGTGTCTGTTACATAAATTCTGAGGACAAGTTATGATGGAAATTCTGATGATTAAGTTCTGAAGAAACGAAATCAGAATTTGTGTGAAGAATTACAGAAATAGGCATTCATTTTTCGAGTTAAGAAATCATGTTCTGATGACTGTTAAGTTCTGATATAAGTCTAAGTTCTGATATTACACTCTGATTCTTTACTTGACTTATTTATGGTTAAAATCTGAAACAGTCTCATTTAAAATCAGAATATGTTTGGGTGAGATATTAACAGTCAATATAATTTGGGTTAGTGGTACACGTCTATGCACAGTAATTTTTACTTGTTTCATGTGCGCATTAAATCCTGTTTTACACTTCCAATGGCTGTTATTATTCTCCTCAGTCTAGGGAGACGAGGTAGAATTATTTCTACCTGTAACCATTCAATTTTCTTTGCATTTCTTGGCATTCTATTGCCTATTTAAACCAACACTTCAATCCAGCCATTACATCTCTCATTTTCTCTCAAACCCTTCAACTCATTTCTTTTTCACTCATCACAACCATGGTTCATTACAACTTAGTTCTAAACTATGGCACCTTCACTGTCAATATGAGGTGTACAGAATGGCAGCAGAAATGGCATGTTACTGCCATTCCTGATGAAATTTGGGACTCGATTCCCCAAGAGGTCCTCACAGACCTCTTGTTCTTCTACATGGACTACCATCTCCATCTTGAGTGACTGGAAGAGGAATGACTGGAAGCTCTCTGACAGCAGGAGCATATTATTCATCTTGCTGTTCTTTTTGTTGAGAGTAGGAAGAAGAAATAATTTCTCCTACCTGTTTCTCTTCACCGTCAGCTTTGTCTGGCTCCTTAGCTTAGGATAAAAGCTGTTGATGTTAGGATTTGTAGCTTAGGACAATCTTGTACTTTTCAGCATATAATTTGAGTTTCATGAAATGTATTTGCTAAATATATTAATGAAATTTTATATTTATGCAAGATTTTGTCTCTAAGTCGTTTGATATTCTGATGCATTTTTAAATCCTGATACTAACCATATTCTGATGACCTTTTTTAGCTCTGATACAAATCAAGTTCTGATTCTGACGTGGCAGTATTTGTTTACTTGGTTTCTTTATGGTCATTCTCACATTGGTCATATTTTTACAGAATATTGGTCTCGCAGTGAAAATAATTTATTAAGTGGGAACAGTTTTAAATTTTAAAAATAAAACTGAACTACCTTAATTAATGGGATTATTTGGTAAGTGGAACGGTTTTTCCTTGAAAAACTGCATGTGATAAGTAATGATTACTGAATACATGTACACATTAATTATCTTTTATTGCTACATGTCTGACAGGTGTCCCAACGGTTACTTTTTCTACCGTGTATAAGTAAAAGAGAGAAAAGATTGTAAAATCTTTTATTTACTTTCACATTTTATCTCTCTCTCTTTACTTCTATTCTCTCTCATCTACTGACGATGTTTCATACAGACATTTTCTCAAACACCTTACAAGCAACTTTCTTTCTCACAAATTCTCATGGCACCCAAGGACATAATCTTCGATGGAGCAACATTTGTTCCCAATAACTTCTCTGCTATTCTTAGCAAGTCAGAAGCACCCTCTGAACTTCACTTCATTCAGGACTTTCTTGCTAGTTCTGATATTGGGTATGCTCTGACTCAACCCGAAGCAGTTTCTGGTACTCAAGAGTTCTGGAGAATCGGTGTGTATGATGATGGTGGTGCTCAAGGGTCCCCAAGTATCATTTTTTCATCTGGGGAGGATGAGTATGTTGTGACTTTGTCTACGGTTCGACAAGCACTGCAGCTACCTGAGAACTGTGTCTATTCCACTGTTGACGAACCAGTTCTTCAAAACATGATGGCCAGTCTGGGATATGAAAGAACATTGGCAAAGCTGGGCCAGTTGAAGAGTGAAAGGCATATGTCATAGCCTACTCATTTATTCGAGTATTTAACTCAACTCAAATAAGAATGTAATAAGTAAATAGTGGATCAATCGTCAGAGAGATATCACAATGTAACATCTGTCAAAGAATAAAGAAACATTGTTCATCTACAGACTTGAAGATTCACTGGAAGAAGTTCAAGAATTTGATCATGCCTCAGTGATATAAATCAAGATCATGGATTTAATCAAGTGACAGAGATCTCGTCAGGGTATCATTTATTATAAGGATTCAATCAGAATATCAAAGTCAAGACATGAAGAAATGTCACGGAAGTTAGTCACTCATGAACCAGACAGTACATCGAGTGTCAGCATTGAAGTGACGGAATTGATTCATTCTCAGTGACTTTCAGAAGATTGTCAGAAGAATGGATGCTGCTCAGGGTTAGTATTAATTCTCTATTAATTAATTAAGTCATATAATTTAATTAAGAAAATAAATTATATCTGCAAAGATTAATTTATTGATTAATTGAATTAAATTGATTAATTAATTTAGAATTAATATTAAGGATTTACAAGATTTTAATTGGTTTAAAATCTGCTTAAATTCAGCAAGACAATTTATTTGAACTAGTATGACAATCGGTATGACAATTGATAGTCATACCGAAAGTCATGCCAAAACATTTAATTGTCTTATTAGAATTTCTGTTTAGATTAAAATCTGTTATTAATTCAGCAAGACAATTTATTTGAACTAATATGACAATCGGTATGACAATCAATAGTCATACCGAAAGTCTTGCTAGCTCATTTTAATTGTCTTGCTAGTTGTAAATTTTGTCATACCGAAAGTCTTGCTGGCCAAAGAAGATTGTCATGCCAGTACATGTTTACATTCGGCTGTTTGATAAAAAGGAGCAGAAGTCTATTATTTCACTAGCAATCAAACAGAATACAAACTCAAGAACAAAAGAAAAAGGAGCAGAAAAATATTTCATCTCATCTGCAACTTCAAGATCAATTTCTAGATTGTAAAGTTAAATCCAATCAACTAGAAATACTTATCTTGTTCTTGTGTATCAATCTAGCGGATTAAAATCCCTAGAACTTAATCTCAAATCGCATTTAGCATTTGATCTTTTAATTACAAAAATAGAAAAAGTTCATGTCGAATTTATTCTAGATTTGTAATAATTGATTTGAGATTAATCCCTTGTAACCGATACCGTAGTTGTAACACCTTTCAAGTTTAATAAAAGTTTTATTTAACTTGAATTTTGTTTCACAATTTTATTCCGCATTTTATTCGATTAAACGGTATTGTTTGCATTCAACCCCCCCTTCTACAAACAAATTGGGACCTAACAATTGGTATCAGAGCCTTCTGATTAACGTACAAATCTAGATCCTAGACTTTTGTGTTTCTTTCACTTCTTGAATTTTTTATTCACTCAAAAAAATTCATAATGACTACACAAAAAGTTGGAACCGTTAAAATTCCACTTTTCGATAAAGAAAATTATGTTATGTGGAAGAAGAAGATGCTACTGTTTTTACAGGTTGCTAATCCCAAATATTTGCAAGTGTTGAAGAAGGGTCCAAAAATTCCTATGGTTATGGAACCAGAGGTAATAGAAAATGATATGGTGATCACCAAAGCGAGAACTTATGTGAAGGATCCTGAGGACTTCTCTCCTGCTGAAATAGAAGAAGCTTCCCTGGATGCTAGCCTTCAATTAATCTTAGTAGATTCCCTTAATCCCCTGATGAATAGACATGTGATGAATTGTAAAGATTCCAAACATATCTGGGAAACTATTGAGATTATTAATGAAGGCACAGAGGAAGTTAGGGAGAACAAACTAGAAATCCTAACCTCTGAGTATGAATACTTTAAATCCAATCGAGGAGAAGGAATCACTGAAGTGTTTGAGAGGTACAATGCATTGATCAACAACCTGAACATTAATGGTAAATACTATTCCATCAGGGAGGTCAACAAAAAGTTCCTTTTAACACTGCCAACTCATCTCGAACATAGAATCACTGCCATAAGAGAAGCAAGAGATCTGAGTGAGATTTCTTTGGAAAGGCTCTATGGTGTGTTAAAGACTTATGAGTTGGAGCAGATTCAGCAGAAGGAAGTTTACGGGAAAGGAAGAGTGGTCAGCACGTCTACTGCTCTAGTAGCTGATGAACAACAACAACCACAATATCAACAACAATCTCAACAGTCAGAAAGAATGGTACAGTCTTCCAAGGTTGAAGATAATGTGATAGTAACAGAATTTGATTCTCCTACTACAAATCAATCAGGAGATGATTATTATTCCTTGGAAGAACTGGAGCAATTGGAGGATGAGTCAATGGCCCTGATTGTCAAGAGATTCTCAAATGCCAGATTCAAAAGGAATCCCAAGTTCAAGTACAAGTCCAACTACAACAGATTCCAGAAAGGTGGATCTTCATCCTCTAACTCCAGCAGTGGTGGGTATAAAACAGGGATGGTTGATCGAAGTACCATTCAATGCTTCAACTGTAATGAGTTGGGACACTTTGCCACAGAATGCAGGAAGCCAAAACAAGCTAGGAAGAACTCTTACGATTCTAATCAGAAGAGTAAATCTGAAAGGGCGTACCTGGCAAAGGGAAGAAGCTGGGATGGTACTGACAGTGAAGATGAAGAAGTTGGGAATCTTGCTCTCATGGCTAGTAATGCAAGCACCTCATCGTCAAGAAAAGAGGTAAAATTTACTGATGCTGAATTAGTTTATCATCTAGGAGGTTCCTTAGATTGTGCTCGTCGTGATAATGAATTGTTAAATCAACAAATCAAAGACCTTGAGAAAGAGGTCAATGAATTAAGACTTGTGCACATTAATCAAGATAAACTAAAAGAACAAGTATCTTTTCTAGAGAATAGAGTTGACTGTTATAGACAACTCGAAACTATTCTCAAAGACAAGATCACCGGTCTTGAGGCTAAGGTTAAAGCTTACTTTAATTCTTGTTCGAAGTCCAAAGAGTTTTATAATAAGCAAGCTGTTAATCAAACACATGGAATAGGTTATGATTACAATGCTGCTATTGGAAAATTAGGCATAAACTCCCCTCCTCATGTATGTGCTAAAGGCAGGGAAGTACCATATGTGCTTAAGGGTGTTGATGAACCCCTCTATAAAGAATCAATTGCTGAACCATTTGATGAGACCTCTTTTATTATTCAAGAAGAAATCCGTGCTGAAGATAATGCTAATGGGAAAGCTGTCTCCAAGTCAAGTATGTCAAAAGTTCCAGTCAAGGTTGTGAAAGCAACTGAGACTAACTCAGACACACATGAGTTGGATAACACAAATGCCATGTCTACCATGCATAAGTTGCCTATTGTTAATCCTTCTC
Organism: Apium graveolens; assembly: GCF_009905375.1. Lineage (NCBI taxonomy): Eukaryota > Viridiplantae > Streptophyta > Magnoliopsida > Apiales > Apiaceae > Apium > Apium graveolens. The sequence continues at coordinate 3,819,342 of NC_133656.1, read as the reverse complement.
ATAAAGCATGTGGTGTTCCTGATTGTATGTCTTGTGCTTTTAATCTATTGTTTGCTTATTTTAATGGTAAGCATGTTTCTAATGATAAGACTACTCCTCGTCAGCATGTGAATAATAGAAAGCATGATAGGTCTAAGACTGCTAGTCCTCCTAAAGCTAGAAAGGAGACATTTGTGCCTAAGCCTAAATAGAAATTTGTCAAGGCTGTTCACAAGGTCAAATGTTCAGTCATTGAGAACGTTGAGAATATTAAAATTAAGAATGTTGTTTTGCCTGATAAAGGCCAATTTTACAAGTATGCCGGACCCAGCCAAGCTTGGGTTCCGAAGAAGGTCTAATCCATTTGTATTGCAGGGCATTAAACAGGTACAACCGGTAGTGTGGATTCTTGACAGCGGATCGTCAAGACATATGACCGGAGATAGAGCCCTGCTATCAAATGTGGTTGAGAAAGCTGGCCCAGTGGTTACCTTTGGAGATAACAGCAAAGGTTTAACGGAGGGATATGGTTGTTTGCTAGCTGGAAATGTTATCATTGAAAATGTATATGTTGTGCAAGGACTTGAACACAATCTGCTTAGCATTAGTCAGTTTTGTGACAACGGCTACAATGTTTTATTCGACAAGCTGAAGTGTCAGATTCTGCACAAGAAAAGTGAAAAACCCTCCTTAATGGGAATCCGAAAAGGAAATCTGTTCGTAGCTGACATAAACTCTGGAAGCAATCTTGAAGTCAATTGTTTCTATGCAAAGGCATCATCAGATGAGAGTTGGCTATGGCACAAGAGACTTTCTCATCTCAATTTCAAAACAATGAATTCTCTTGTCAAAAGAGAATTGGTAAGAGGTCTGCCTCAGCTGGAATTCTCTCCAGAAGGACTATGTGAGGCTTGCCAGAAAGGAAAGTCAAAGAAAGCAAGTCACAAAGGCACTGACACATCTTCCATAACTGGTGTTCTGTAATTATTGCGCATGGATTTATTTGGTCCAGTTAATATCCTTTCTATGTCAAAGAAGTGTTACTGTCTTGTGATAGTTGATGACTATTCCAAGTATACGTGGGTTTTATTTCTTCACTCTAAGGATGAAACACCACAAGTTGTGATTGATCATATCAAGATGATTGAGTTAGATTCTAACGTCCCTGTTAGAGCAATAAGGTCAGATAATGGGACAGAATTCAAGAATGCACTTCTCAATGGATTCTGTACAGACAAAGGGATTACCAGACAATTTTCAGCTCCTAGAACCCCTCAGCAAAATGGAGTGGTAGAAAGGAAGAATCGTACATTGATTGAAGCTGCAAGAACGATGTTAAGTGAATCAGGTCTTCCAATGTACTTTTGGGCTGAAGCTGTCAATACTGCATGTTATACTCAGAATCGAACTCTAATCAACAAAGACTTCATGAAAACTCCTTATGAGATTTTGAATGAACAGAAACCTTCTATCAAATACTTTCATGTATTTGGTGCCAGATGCTTCGTGCTCAAGGATGGAGATGATCGTAGTGGTAAGTTCGAGGCAAAGGCATATGAGGGTATTTTTGTTGGATATGGAAGAAGATCATATAGAGTGTATATCATTGATCAACACAAAGTAACTGAAAGTGTCAATGTTACATTTGATGACACTAAACTCCCTAGTATCCAAACTGAAGATCCTTCTGAGAAACTGAAGTTTGATGATACGTCAGATTCAGAATCAGAACATGGTCAAGAACCTGAGGTTGTTGCTGGTGAAGAACCTGTTAATCCTGATGATACTCAAGGTAATAGTGATGGAAACTTTGGCAACAATGGAGATACCACTGCTACTGACGGAGAATCTTCAAGTCAATATGGCAACAACTCAGGGGGAGATGCTGAAGGATCATCTAGTAGGACACAACATCACAATGAATTTCAAGGCGAATCATCAAGATCAAATCTTCCAAGACAGACTGTCTGGAATAAAGCTCACCCTTTTGAGTTGATTATTGGTGATCCAGATGTTGGAGTCAGAACTAGACGTGCTACTCAAAATGAGTGTCTGTTCTCAGGATTTCTTTCTGAGATGGAACCTAAGAAAATTGAAGAAGCACTGACTGATCCAGATTGGGTGATTGCTATGCAAGATGAACTCAATCAGTTTGAAAGTCAACAAGTCTGGAAACTGGTACCTAGGCCTGTACACAAGAAAGCTGTTGGTACTAGGTGGGTATTCAGGAATAAACTAGATGAAGATGGTGTGGTTACAAGAAATAAGGCAAGACTGGTAGCTAAAGGGTATTCTCAAGCTGAAGGCATTGATTATGATGAAACCTATGCTCCAGTGGCTAGACTTGAGGCCATCAGGATATTTCTGGCATTCGCAGCATTTTCAAACTTTAAAGTTTATCAAATGGATGTCAAGAGCGCCTTTCTGAATGGAAAGCTGGATGAAGAGGTATATGTAGAGCAACCTCCTGGTTTTGAAGATCCAGATCATTTGGATTTTGTCTTCTTTCTTTTCAAGGCTATCTATGGGCTAAAACAGTCTCCAAGAAAATGGTATGACACTCTCTCTGAATTTCTTATTGAAAATAGCTTTATTAGAGGTGTCATAGACAAAACTCTCTTTTCTAAAACACATAAGAAGGATACTATATTAGTCCAAGTCTATGTGGATGATATAATATTTGGGTCTACTAATGATAATCTCTGTAAGAGATTTGCTAAGTTAATGCACAACAAGTTTGAAATGAGCATGATGGGAGAGCTGAAGTTCTTTCTTGGATTACAAGTAAATCAAAGGTTAGATGGAACATTTATTTGTCAATCCAAGTATCTCAAGGAACTCCTCAAAAAGTACAATATAGAGGATTCTGCATCAGCAAGGACTCCATCAACTACAGCTGTCAAGCTTGGACCATGTGAAAACTCCATTAAGGTAGATGTCACAAGCTACAGAGGTATGATTGGCTCGTTACTCTATCTTACTGCAAGTAGACCAGATATTATGTATGCTACATGTTTATGTGCAAGGTTCCAAGCGGATCCTAGAGATATTCATCTCGTTGCTGTTAAACGAATCTTAAGATATCTTAAGGGAACACCAAATCTAGGTATTTGGTACCCTAAAGAATCTGGTTTTAACCTTGTTGGATATACAGATTCAGATTATGCAGGAAGTGTTGTTGATAGGAAAAGCACCTCAGGAAGTTGTCAATTCCTAGGAAGCAGGCTAGTCTCATGGTACAGCAAGAAACAGCAAACAGTTTCCAACTCAACGGCCGAGGCTGAATATATTGCTGCTGGAAGCTGCTGTGCTCAGATCTTGTGGATTAGGAACCAACTACGAGACTATGGCTCTGTATTGAACAAGATTCCTATTTTATGTGACAATACAAGTGCAATAGCCATCACCAACAACCCTGTGCAGCACTCGAGGACAAAGCACATTGACATCAGGTATCATTTTATTAGAGAGCACGTCATGAATGGTACTGTTGAACTATTTTTTGTTCCAACAGAAGAACAAATAGCAGATATTTTCACTAAACCACTTGACGAATCCACATTTACCAGATTAGTTGGTAAATTGGGCATGTTGAATAGTTTTAGTGATTAATTTAGTTAATATCTGTGATCTGTTCTTGAATAAATTTACAAATGAATTTTTCATAAATGAAAAAAAAAAAATTCATTTGCAAATTTATTTTATCATTTGATCATATTTCTTGCTTATTTCTATGTAATATATATTATCTTATCTATTTTTATTTTCCCTACTTGTTAATTTAAAATATCTCAGAATATTTCATTTCCTCTAAAAATATTTTACTATGAATTTTATTTGCTAAAATTCAATAGAAATCTATTTTTAGAATAAAAATAATAAATTCTGATATATTGTCTTTGTTTCTGTAAATATTATAAGTCTGTATTTCAGTTTTACTATTTTTTAAATATTTTCTGATATTTTTACTAAGTTATATAAGTCTTTATAAATTTATATATGTGTGTGTTTCTGTGTTTAAAGCTGATATGACAATCGGCAAGACAATTGAAATTGTCTTGCTGAAAGTCATTTCAGTTTAAATTTTGTTTATTATATTATTCAGTACAGTTTTATACTGGCAAGACAATCGGTATGACTATCAATTGTCTTGCCAGTTATAAACCATATATATAATTATTTTCCTTTTATTATTATACTGGTATGACAATCGGTATGACTATCAGATTGTCATACCAGTTATAATTTTAGTATTTATTCTATTTTTTTCTTTTCCTTCTTTTGCCTGGTATGACAATCGGTATGACAATCCCGGATTGTCATACCAGCTGTAATATAAAGGCGTGTGTTTGTTTTTTTTAAAACCATTTCAACAGTTCATTTTTTTAGGTCGAACAGTTTTCTCTCTTCTCTCTCTTCGAACTAAAACCAACGAATTGCTTCTTTCCTTGCTCGAGTTTTTACTCAGCAAACTGAATCTTCACTCCTATGATATATACTTACATATATATACATACAGGAGTGCTGTCAAAATTTTCAAATTTTTTTTATATATCAGTTTGCCCCTTCAAATTCAATTTGTGTTTGTTAATTTTGAACTTTTTATTTTTATTTCAATTTCTGATTTGTGTCTTTTGGTTTGTCAAAACTGCGTTTATGAGTTAAGAATTTTAACGAGATACATTTCTGTCTAAATTTTTCGATTATAATTAATTTAATTCGAATTATTAAATTAATTTAATTAATTCGAATTTTCTTAATATTATTCTTAAAATTCTGAAAAGCGTGTGTCTTATTATTATTTTAAATGGCTCTCAATTTCCAAATTGTCGCGCATAATCAGGTTGGTTATTTTAATCCGGAAAAATGTGATGTTGAAAAATTTAAGCCATGGATTAGATTTTTAAATGACCATTCGATTGTTAGCTCTGCTATTAAATCAAATGTGATTTTAAACGTCGATCTACTTAGACTGATTTGCACAACCTCTACTGTGGCCGATGATTCAAAATCTTTTTCATTCACCGTCGCAAACACACAGTATGTAGTTGATGAAACAGTCGTCAATCGTGCGTTAAATTTTCCACTAGACAATTTCTGTAATTTACCCTCTGAAAATGATATCACAAATTTTTTCAATGCTATTCACTATTAGGGGGTGATCAATTTAACCAAACTTTCTAAATCAAATTTGGTGTCTGAATGGGATATTTTCTTCGATACACTTTCCAAAGTGTTTGCCAACTGCACAAAATCCAATTTTCATAACATCACTTCCACTCTGCAGTATATTGGTCTTGCGGTTGTTTTCAATCAAAGGATCAATTTTGGCAAACTACTTTTTCCCATTCTCTTGAGACGTCTAACTTCTACTTTACGTGATCATTCTACAAATCGTAGGGTATCATGTTACTATGCTCGTTTTCTCATGCTTATAGCAGATCATCTTCTCACACCTGAACACAAAGCCCTTTTTGCTAACTCTGCAGTAACCGAACCCCCTCCAGTTAGCAAAAAGATTTACACTCGCCAAGACACAACCTTCAAATTCATGCAAGTTCCAGTACTTGTATCTGCTTTCATGGCCACTTATATTCCTTTACCTATTTTCAATCTTCCCGGCCATGAACAGCAACCTCAACCTCCAGTGGTTCAAGCCACCCAAGCTCCTCCAACATCAGATGCTCTTCCATTACAGGTAGTAATTCCTCACTCTCACTCTCTTCCTACTTCTGTTGAAAGACCCCCAGTGGTTGATAGGGCTGACCATGAAGTTGTAGAACCACAGCTTCAATCCCAGGTCATAGAGCCAAACACAGAGTCACATTCTATCTCAACCTTTCCCCCACTGTCTAAAATGTTACCCAGAAGATTACTAGGAAGTAGTACATTGTTAAATATGAGTGAACCCTCAGCTCTGCCTCCTCCTAAGAAAAGAAGAACATATTCTGAGGCATCTGAAAGCCCATCCTTGTCCTCCCAACAGGACATGGACTTTGAAATGGCCAATGAACAGTTACTAGAGGCATTCTCTCAACAGGATGCATCTATTGAAATTCGCCATAGGGCCATGGCATCTTGTACTGAGTCAAGCACAATTCCATTACTCACAATGGAACCATACACTTCCCCAGATCATAGTCAGGACACACAACGAGGAGTGCACGTAGAGTCGGTTACAGTGTCTGCCATAGTTACGGCAGAAGAGCAGTCACATGCTTCAGAAGGAAAATCTGACTCTCCGCCATCTTTAATAGAGTCATTTTCTCCCCTCCCAGATCCAACACCTCTGGCTCCCTTATGGGATTCTCCACTCGCAGATTTATCTGGAGAAAGTGGAGGGCAACTCGGTCAATCTATCCCTGAAGCAATTCAGACATTTATTCCAAAAGATTTGATAGTATTGACTGAGGATCGGGACTCGCGAATTCCCATTGCACCACCACTGACCTCTCTTGAAGAGGCTAGGGTGATTTTTAATGCAGGTACAGAAGAACAGCAACAAGAAGACTCCTCACGAGCAATTATATTGAGAGAAACACATGCACGTGAGGTGAGTGAGCCAAACACGAGTGAAATTCAGGTGAGAGCACACACAGACACTGATACTGTAAACCTGTTAGCTCAGATTGCTGCCCTAAAAGAAGAACTTGCTAAAAGCCAAGCTGAAGCTCAAGCATTCAAAGCACAAGTGGTTGAACGATCTTCTTCTTCCACCTCTATCAATAATCAGCTTGCAATCATAAGGAATGACATCTCAGATCTAAAGACCACTGTAATACCAAAGCTCAATTCTATTCAGGACACTCCAACTTTATCAGCTGATGACATATCCAACTTCTGCTCTCTACACACAAGAATGACTTCTCTTGAAGACCTCGTTGAGATGAATCATTCACTGGACTCCTCAAGATTTCTAAAGATAGAGACGGGCATGGAACATCTCAATGAAGGGATGAAGCACCTATATTTCATGATCAAGAATTCTCATTGCCCTAATGAAGAACAAAGAACTTATTTTGAAGGACCGTCTGGTGGAGGATCAGGCTCTGGAGGTGATGGAGGTTCCAAAGGAAAGTCAGTAGAGGATCCCTCAACTAAGGGGGAGAAGAAAGGAAGTAGTGCCAAAGGGAAAGAAAAAGATACCTCTGCTGGAAACAAAGGAAAGGCTGATGATGTCTACTACAGTGGAGAACAGGATGACTTTGATATTTTTGACATTCCCACTGAACCAGTTCAGGAAGATAAAGATGGGTTATTTGAAGCTGAAGAGGAAAGTGATTTTGGAGAATGGGAAGAAGAAGCTCAAGTGGATCCTATGTTTGAGAAAAATTTCAGAAGGAGCAGTCAGAGATGAAAAGAAAAGAAGCTGAACTCAAGAAGGTCTCTCAGATCATTGACATGAGAAAAGACATTCAAAGAACAGAAACTCTTCAAAAGTAACGTCTTCATGACATTAAGGCTCAAGAAAGGAGAAGAGATGTCAGACTAAAGATTGGTGAAAAATGGGATGAAGCTAGGAGAGTACTTGATATGCCTCAGCTGAGCACTAACAATGATAGGCAGTTCTTACATCTTCTTGACAAGCTGGAAATCTCAAATCCTAACAATGACATGTACATGAATGCTATCAAGACTGAAGTCTCAAGGATCACAGCTGCTTTTGATAGATCCCTAAATGAGATGAGCATTTTTGTATATTGTCAGAGTGAAGGATCATTCAAGGTGTCACTTCATCTATTTGAGAATCGTTCTTTGTCAGAGATTTGGGTTCTTTTAAACAAAGTCAAAAGAAGCTCAGAATTGAATGAAGTTCTTCGAGAAAGGCTTAAAGAGTTTGCCAGCAGGGCTAGTCCTCAAGTGGTCAACAATCCTCATCAGGTGAGATTCTTTAAGTCTGATTGTCTTCAAATCTGTCAGCTAGATGTACAATCTCTTAAAGACTACTCAGCTAAGCATCTGGTCTGGATGGAACATCATTTGAGAACTGCTGGATATTCATCCATGTTGAAGACTCAAGCTGCTGACTTGATTCAAGCTTATTGTGAAAAGAATGTTAAAAGATACAATCAACTCAAGAATAAGCTGAAGTCAGTTGGAGTTCAACCAGTCAGACCAGCAAGCTTCACTTCAGAAAAGGATCGTGTCTTTGACAAGGAATTGCTTCAAGATTTAGAAGAAGGTGAAGTCAGAAGAGAAGACAACTGAAGTCAATTAGCTCAAAACTCAATGTAATATGATTAGAGCTTTATGAATCAAGATAGTCTAATGTAGTTATATGTTCAGGCTAGAGGAACATCTATCTTGTATTCACTTGTAAATTTCATTTGGAATCTGGAAAATGTTAAATATAATCCAGAACTTTTCTGCTATTTACTTTACATTACTGTTTATATCTTTTTCTTATTTGTTAGTTGAGTTATCCTCTAGGTATTTGTTGTTATTGTCTAACAAGCAAATAGGGGGAGATTGAAAGGCATATGTCATAGCCTACTCGTTTATTCGAGTATTTAACTCAACTCAAATAAGAATGTAATAAGTAAATAGTGGATCAATCGTCAGAGAGATCTCACAATGTAACATCTGTCAAAGAATAAAGAAACATTGTTCATCTGCAGACTTGAAGATTCACTGGAAGAAGTTCAAGAATTTGATCATGCCTCAGTGATATAAATCAAGATCGTGGATTTAATCAAGTGACAGAGATCTCGTCAGGGTATCATTTATTACAAGGATTCAATCAGAATATCAAAGTCAAGACATGAAGAAACGTCACGGAAGTTAGTCACTCATGAACCAGACAGTACATCGAGTGCCAGCATTGAAGTGACGGAATTGATTCATAAGTCTCAGTGACTTTCAGAAGATTGTCAAAAGAATGGATGCTGCTCAGGGTTAGTATTAATTCTCTATTAATTAATTAAGTCATATAATTTAATTAAGAAAATAAATTATATCTGCAAAGATTAATTTATTGATTAATTGAATTAAATTGATTAATTAATTTAGAATTAATATTAAAGATTTACAAGATTTTAATTGGTTTAAAATCTGCTTAAATTCAGTAAGACAATTTATTTGAACTAGTATGACAATCGGTATGACAATTGATAGTCATACCGAAAGTCATGCCAAAACATTTAATTGTCTTATTAGAATTTCTGTTTAGATTAAAATCTGTTATTAATTCAGCAAGACAATTTATTTGAACTAATATGACAATCGGTATGACAATCAATAGTCATACCGAAAGTCTTGCTAGCTCATTTTAATTATCTTGCTAGTTGTAAATTTTGTCATACCGAAAGTCTTGTTGGCCAAAGAAGATTGTCATGCCAGTACATGTTTACATTCGGCTGTTTGATAAAAAGGAGCAGAAGTCTATTATTTCACTAGCAATCAAACAGAACACAAACTCAAGAACAAAAGAAAAAGGAGCAAAAAAATATTTCATCTCATCTGCAACTTCAAGATCAATTTCTAGATTGTAAAGTTAAATCCAATCAACTAGAAATACTTATCTTGTTCTTGTGTATCAATCTAGCGGATTAAAATCCCTAGAACTTAATCTCAAATCGCATTTAGCATTTGATCTTTTAATTACAAAAATAGAAAAAGTTCATGTCGAATTTATTCTAGATTTGTAATAATTGATTTGAGATTAATCCCTTATAACCGATACCGTAGTTGTAACACCTTTCAAGTTTAATAAAAGTTTTATTTAACTTGAATTTTGTTTCACAATTTTATTCCGTATTTTATTCGATTAAACGGTATTGTTTGCATTCAACCCCCCCTTCTACAAACAAATTGGGACCTAACAAAGAGATCTTTCATTAGGAGGGAATGGAGTTTCTTCTTTGATTGCATAACTAAAGCTTTTGTAAACAAATGTTCTAATTTTGATGATTTTCCATATTCAGCCAACAAATCGGGTATGCTCTCATAAATCAAACTGGTTTTGACTATGCAAGTGCTGTTTTAGGTTTTATTGGGGACAGAATGAATGAAGATAGATCTACTATTTATTTTGCTAGATTCTGTCAGCTTATTTATAGTTTCTGTTGTGATAATAAGCCCCAAGGTTATGGTGAATTAATTTCATCATTCAGAATAGCTAAAAGAGCTTTTACTGACTTATTATCTACTGATAATAAGAAGGTTGTGTTAAGACCCCTCTTAATTCCTTTATCTATCAAACAAGCCTTAATAACCTATGATCCTGTTAAGTACACTGCATTATACCCTGATGTTCAACCATCTGAACCTCATCCATCAGCACCTACCACCTCTACTCAACCACCACAAACTTCTCAACCTCAACCATCAGAACATATTGTGAGGCCTTCATCTTCAAAGCCCAAGAGGACAAAGACTGTACCTCAGACACAACAGAAGAGAAGGAGGATTGTTCTGAGAGATGCGTCAGACAGTGAGGAACGTGTTCCTGTGTCAGAACCTGTTGTCAAAGAAGCTGAGAAGGTCTCTTCTCAGAAGGGTAATGATATTGGGAGTTCTAGGCCTCTAAAAAGGCTTAGGAAGCATAATTCTAATGATACAGCTCCTAAAGTCACCTTAAAAGCTAAAAGATTCAAAACATTGGCAAAAAGGCCTGAAGATTCTGGTAAAGGAATGGAAGAAGCAGCTAAGGAAGGGGATCAGGAATCTCTGATCTCACAAGACCCTGTTGAAGCTCAAAATTCTCCTAGTGCTGATTCAGATCCTCATGCCACTCATCACTCACCACTACATGAGCTAGAATCTACTCACATTCCTACACCTCCAGTATCTCCAGTAAATGTTGATACCCAGGGGCCAAGTGATGAAATTGACAGTCATAACTTGGAAGTGCCTCAAGTTTTGCATCTAGAAGCTCCAACAATTCGAGTCACTCCACCAACAACACCAATTCCTGATGCTGTTTTTCATCCAGAATTGCCTACAACACCTTCTCTGCATCTAGATACTGAAGATCAGATTTTAGGTGAGCATCATAATATGGATGTTGATCAGAACTTAGTTGGAGATCAATCCTTAGAGGATGATGTTGAAGCATCCATAGCTTCTCATACTGTTCTTGTATCAGAAGATGCTGAAGCTGATGACTCTATAAGTTCTGATGCTGCAAATGTAGATGCTACTGGTAATGCTGCTATAAATGTAGATGTTGATGCAGCTGGTCCATCAGGACATGCACCTCAACAAACTTTTCATAAAGATGAGATAGTCAAGAAGTTTGTTATAGGGGAAGCACCAGTACCTTGGAGTGAAACTCCTAGAGGATAGGAGTGGACTAAGGAGTGGAACACAGTTACCTTTCTTCCTTCTGAAAAGATTCTTGCTGATCATTTGGCAAAAGCTGATGAGTTGTTAGTCAATGAAGATTTCAAGACACAGCTAAGAGTTACTGCACTTACTACAAGGCACCTTCAAGGTCAACAGTCTGTAACTTAGGCCAAAGTGGACAAGATTCAAGAATCCTTAATGTAGCAAGATACACTTGTCAAGCTGGACAAGAAAAGGTTTTTCTAACCTTCCTTTGACCAAATTACCAACATTGAGAAAACCCAAGAGAAACAACAGTCTCAGATTGATGAAATTGCTTATCTCTCTTCTTTTACCTGCTCAGTGGAATTACCAACATTGAGAAACCCCAAGAGAAACAACAACTCAATGAGATTCAATCCTCAGTGGAATTGCTTCTCTCTCTTCTTTTACCTGCTGATGCCAAAAGGGGGAGAAAGTAATTAAGTCCAAATGCAAATTTGATAAGACACTGAAGAAAAAGGATGATGGTAATGACCTGGGAAACTCTGGAATGGGTGGAGGTCGTGGTCAAGGAGGAGGTTTCTCATCAAGTAGAGCTGGAACTACAAGTCATAGAACAAGTTCTGATACTAGGAGAAGAATAACTTCTGATACTGGTAAAAGGATAAGTTCTGATGAACTTTTGGATCTTGATGAAGAAATTTCAAGACAGTTATTTCTGAAAGAAAATCCAGGAATGGACTTTGAGAGTCTAATGGAAGAAGAAGCTAGGCTTAAGTTACAAAAGGTCAACTCCAAATCTGAAGCTTCTGTTGTTAAAAAAAACTTCCTACGACTAAAGGCATTGTGATAAAAGAAAGGACAAATCCTGTGGCAACCAAGGCCAAATCACAATTACAGATAGATCCAAGGTCGAAGGGCAAATAAAAAGTTGGTGAACCTGTAAAGGTTTATGTGCCTCATGTGGATGAAGAAATTTCTGTTGAAGATGCTGATCTTACTCTGAGTTCAAGGAAGATATCTAAGACAACCTCTGACATGGCTCAAGTTGTTCAGAGTCAAGATATAGTTAGTTCTGATATAACAATAAAGCAAACAACCTCTGACATAGCTCAAGTTGGCTTGATATCAGAAGATAAGTCAAAGGAAACCTCTGACATTGCTCATGTTAAATCCTCAAAGTTACTCCTACCAGGATTCACTAAAGCCAAACAGACTCAACCTTTGAAAACTGCAGCAAGTGGTTTTGAAGCAAGAGTGGTTACTGGAAAGGAAGCAAGAGATAAATCTGGATTGGGTAGTGCTGATGAAAGAAGAGTACAGAACATAACCAATGATCCAACTTCCTTAAGTGAACCAGGTGTTGGAGCAACTCCTGAAAGATTGAATAAACTAGAATCTGTACAGATGGTCTACCATACCTTCTTGAAAGAACACATCTTGTTATATTTTATGACAGATGGAAGGGTTTACCATATAAGGGAAAATGCTATACCACTGAAGTATTTTGAGGAACTAGAACATGTTTTATTCTTATTTCAAGTGAATGACAGAATAACAGAAAGTGCTGCAAGTTATTTGAAGAATCGAATTCAGAGACAGAAAAGGCTTTATTCTGTAAAGTCTGACAACACATACTGTCCCAAGTACAGAGATCACAAGGGTGATATTGTTGATATGAAACCTAATACTGCAAAGATCAGAACATATCTTGGTATTAAGGGACTTGAATTCAATCTAGAGTCTGACAAAGCCTATGTCATAAGACTAGATCTGGAGTTGAGAAAAGCAAAAAATAATGATCTCAGATATGCTATCTTCCAAACTGGTGAAGATACTGCAGAACTTAAAGATGCTAAAAGGAGGATAATTGATGAACTCAGATATGCTGAGAGATGTTTGTTAAAGAACTATCTCAGAACAACTCCTGACATCAAAGAGATCAGAAAGTGAAGCCAAGTCAAGATCTACAACTGCTCAAATTCTGATATGTATCAGACTGAAGTTGTTATCAGAAGTTAAAGTTGGTAAAGCTTTAAGGACTGTAAGTTGTAGTTATCTAGTCAAATTCTCATGCATTTGTACTCAATGTTTTTGATATCATCAAATATCTGTTAAACTTATATATTATGCTAATTTACAAGTTGGGGGAGATTGTTAGATATATTTGATAATGTCATGTCTAATATGATTTATGTTTAGTTTTAAGATCTTACTTAAACAGGACAAATCAGTACTTAACTAAAATTAGCACTTATACTGAAGTCAGAACTTAAGTTATCAGTACTTAAGATTCAGGAGATATTTATCTATGAGATAATATCATGACTTAAAGGAAACTTTCAGATAAGGAAGGCGGCTAATTGAAAGGAAAGAAGATCAAGACAAACGTAAGAAGAGATATGCATGAAGAAGGAATTGTGTGAAGAATGGAATACTTGGAAGAAAAGATATCTGATTGGTATATTTTAGGAAGCAGAATTATATTCCATATCAATTAGCGATTATCTTGTAGCTGTGTGATATATAAACACAGATATAGGGTTTACACTATAAGTGTTATCATTATCAAGAATATTATTAATTGTAACCCTAGCAGCTCTCGTATTATTTGTTCATCACTGAGAGAGGACAGTTCCATATTGTAACAGAGTTTATTATATTGAATAAAGTCTGTTTTCTGTTACTCGAGTTCTTTAGTTCGATTTGATTGTGATAAACACTATATTCAACCCCCTTCTACAGAGTGTGTGACCGAACAAGGTGGCCGAAATCGTGTTCTCCGGCCACACTCCAGCGAGTCGACGGCGGGGGTTTGCAAAATTGCAAATAGGCCCCCGAACTTTTGAAGAAAATGAAGTTCAGTCCCTGAACATTCCAGAATTTGCAAATTTAGGATTCCTGTTTCTAAATTATTTAAAAATTATATTTTCTATTTATTTTAATTATAAAAATTTGTTTTTTAATTTTTGAAAATTCCAAAAATTATTATTTTAATTCCAAAAATTATTTTAAATTCAAAAATAAATCTAAATTAATTAGTTAATTAATTTTAGTTAATAATTAATTAGGTAATTGGTCAATTAATTCAAAAATTAATTGATTGATTGATTTAATTAATTATTAATTGATTTTAATTAATTATTTAATTAGATTTAATTATTTATTATTAATTTAAAAATTCCGAAAAATAGTTTCGAGCTTTAAAATATTATTTTAAATTATTTCCAAGGCTCGATAATTATTAGAAAATTATTTTGAAGCCAGATGTGGCCAACCGAACCCTGTTTATTGCTTTAAAATCTACCCAACGACCCGTTTTTATTCCGAAAAATGTTTTAAAAATCATATTAAATACCCGAACGACTGTTTATGACCCGAGACTTCCTTATAAATGAAATTTCATTGATTGTCTGACATGCTATGTGCTATATGTGACTTGTTTGTTTGACTGTCGGTCTATATGTTCGGTGTTTACTTGTTTATAGCATAACTTTCAATCCGTTAATCGGATTTGGGTGAAATGAATGGTAGATAGAAGTGTATATCAAATAGAATCATATGAGTTGAGTATTGATAGTTATTTATGATATGTGAGCAGAAGAGGCAAGGCGTAGGAAAGGGAAACAGATAGTCGAGGAGTAGGATATTGTGATTGGAAGTTAGAGAAGTATAGCAAGCTAATATCAGGCAAGTGTTCTGAACTTTCTCGAGATATATTGTAGTTAATTGATAGTCCTGTTTTATATTGCAAGTGCTTTGAAGTACTGAACCCTAAACCTTGATTCCAGTTGTTGATCCTTGAGCCGTAAACCTTATTCTTTCTGAACCATTGGTTGTTGTATACCCTAATACGAACCACATATATACGATACTACTCCACAAATATATACCAACTAAATGCCAAACACTGAATCAAATTGCTTACATATTCAAACCATTGTACCTTATGCTTTAAAAGACCAAATCCTTGTAACCTTAAAACTTTGATTCCTTTGTTATCCAATTCTTTCATTACCTAACAACCATTCTTTGAAATTGCCATATTGATCCTTTGTGAAGATTAAAACCATTTCATTATTGAACATCCAATGTTGCTTATGATTTTGTTTATTACATTACATTATTTATTCTGTTATTATGTTAGAATTGTATTGTTTTATAAAATTTTGGACCAGATTCGTGGTCAGACCAGATTGGTGGTCAAGTTAGGCCAATGTGTGCCTTGGATCCAGTAATTAGAGCAGAGCTGTGTACCTTGCTCGGGGTTAGTGCGTGACTGATCAGCAGCCTAACCTTGTTTTTAAAATGAAAACATAATATCCAATTCTAAATCATTAATCATTATTCACTTGATACCTAAACTCTTTTCACTTGATGATCATTATTCTCAGTCTCGTCATTATGACTTGCTGAGCTATTTAGCTCATTTGTGCGATGTTATTTATGTTCTTTTCCAGTTAAGAAGGAACCAGTTGGTAGCGAGAATCCCCAATCCAGTGCGAGAGCTAGGGGTCCAGGTTGATCGAGTTAAGCTAGCTGACAGCTTTTGAGATAGTTTAAGTTTGTAAAAGTTTTTAATAATGATTAATATTCAGGCCTAGATTGACGGGAATGGTATGGAGGGCGCCACAGGCTTGGTATCAGAGCTACAGGTTATAAGTCACTAACACAGGCCTAGATTGACGGGAATGGGTAGAGGGTTAGGATTAAAATTAAGGAAATAGAAAGATAGAATGTCGAGAGGATGAGTGCGACGATATAACATGTAATAGTATAATTCGCGTTGTGGTTCGAGATTCTTATATTGTGATATGATTTCAGATAGTAGTGGTGGCCGACTCTTTCATCCCTGTATCAGCTGATCACTCAAATCCCTCAGTTGGAGGTCCATCTTCAGATCCACATCCTGTTGTTCCACCAGTGTTGGCTATTTTACCTATACCTGTGTTGCAGCCCGTACCACTGCAGGCTATTCCACCCCAGGCATGAGACCACCTATCAGAGGACCCCCACATGCTGATTCAGGTTTTACTGGTCACTCAGTTATTGGTGTACCTCTTTAGTTCTCTTCCTATCCTATCCCATATCATCAGTTCGAGGCTTGCCTTATGGAGCAGCGATTCTTACGGGGTCAGATTCAGGAGCTATTACATATTATGCATACCAGAGAGGTTGGGAGTGGTGTGAGGCGACTCAGAGAGAGACTCCAGATATTTTGGAGAGCAGCTGCTGTGAGGATTGCTGAGGCTACTCATGAGGATATCACCCCTGATTTTCTTATGGAGTGGGCTAAGTGGGTTCTGGAGGAGCTTGAGGAGATTGGAGGACCAAACTTGCCCTGAGGTAGATCCAGAGATGGAGATGCTGATCAGTGTTGTTGTGGTTGTTTAGTATGTACAGTAATGTGTAGTATGTATTAGTAGACTTTTGGGTTGTATTTATATACTAGATCTGCTGGCTAGTGAGTAGGTTTATTATACCTTTTGCTTTTACTTCCGATGCGTCTTTACGCTTGTATTACCTAAAACTTTTGATCTATATATATCAGTACCTTTTCCTTTCCAGCATTGTCATTTACTTTACTGCACCTATTTTACTTTACTTTATTTATTACACCAGTTATACCCTTGTGATACCATATGCCCTCCCTTAACTGTTTATATTCTGTAAAGAAGCATGCAATTTACTTAGTTCGACTGTTACAACTGTTTTCAAAAAGAGATATTTCTATTTTACAAAACTTTTCTTTTATGCAAAGGATTTGATTTAAAAGTTAAATAAGTTGTTTGATTCTTTACAGAAAATGCCTCCTAGAAGAAATACCTGCACCAATACCCAGAATGAAGAAACCAACAACAACAATAACAACCAAGATGATACTAACCAGAATGCAAACCCAGGACCCATAGGCCCAGTAATAGCCCAAATTCTTCAAATCTTGGCTCAACAAACAGTTCACCTGACTCAACAACAATAAAGACAGACCAGTCCTCAGGTAACTTTCAAAACTTTTCAAGAGATAAACCCACCAAAATTCAAGGGTTCCTTAGATCCGATTGAAGCAAATGTTTGGTTAAAGGAAATAGAGAAGTCGTTTGCTTTATTTAAAGTGAAGGAAGAATAGAAGGTTGAGTTTGCAAGTTATTATTTGAAGAATGAGGTCACCTATTGGTAGGAGACTGTGAAGACATTGGAGGGTACAAATGTTTTTACTTGGGAGAGGTTTAAGGAATTGTTTTTAGAAAAATATTTTCCCCAGTTTGTTCAGGATCAAATGGAGCTGAAGTTTTTAGAGTTAAAGCAAAGAAATATGTTGGTAGCTGATTATGAGAGTAAGTTTGAGGAATTATCAAGGTATATGCCGTCATATGTGGATACTGACAGGAAGAAGGCTAAGAGATTCCAACAAGGTTTGAAGTCATGGATCGAGGGAAGGTAGCTATCTTTGAATTGGATACCTATGCAGGAGTTGTACAGAAGGCCATGATTGCAGAGACAGAGAGTGAGATGTCACAGAAGGAAAAGGAAAGTAAGAAGAGAAAGTTTGAAGGGAATGAAGGTCAGTCACAACCAGGGAAGTTTCCAAATTTTAAGAAGGGGAAGTTTTAGCCAGGGAGAAATTTTAATTTCAAGAAGCAAAATGCAGGCGACGGAGGCCAGGGCAACCGTCCAGTTAATGTGAATCAGCCAAGTCAGTTGAGGCTAACTTTTCCAGATTATCAGGTATGTGGGAAGAAACATGGCGGAGTCTATAATAAGTTGAATGTGGTTTGTTTCAAGTGTAATCAGAAAGGGCACTATTCGAGGGAGTGCCGAAATCAGCCAACGAGAAAGCCAGTGAACAAGGATCAGCCTACCCGTAATCCAGCGGTTAAGGTTCCAGCTATTGGATTTACATGCTTTAAATGTGGGAAGCCAGGACATATAGCCAGGGATTGCAAGACACCAGCTCCAGTCAGTAATGCATTCAGGATAATGAGATCCACTCCAGCAGTAAATGAAACTCCAAGGGCTAGAGTTTTTGATATGTCTGTAAAGGACGCTATCCAGGATACTGATATCGTGGCAGGTACGTTTAATGTGAATTTTTTATGTGCCAAAGTGTTAATAGATTCGGGAGCAACTCGATCGTTTATTTCTCAAGATTTTTTTAGTAAGTTAAACTGTTCAGTTAAGTATTTAAATGAAATAATGACCGTGGAATTAGCAAATCAAGAACGTATATCTGTTAATCAAGTTTGTGGGAATTGTGAGATTAAGATATCTGGTAATAAGTTTTGTGTAGATTTGATACCATTTAAGCTAGGAGAGTTTGACGTTATCTTAGTAATGGATTGGTTATCTAAGCATGATGCCCAGATAGATTGTCGAAATAAGAAGGTAATGGTGAAGATGCCAGACGAAAGAATAGTAACGTTTAAGGGCCAAAAACAAGCAAAGAAGTTTTTAACAATGATTCAAGCTAAAAAGTTACTACGACAAGGATGCGAGCATTTCGTTGCTTTTGTGATTGATAGAAGTCAAGAACCAGCAAAACTTGAAGATATTCTAGTAGTTAATAAATTTCCAGACGTGTTTCCCGATGAGTTACCAGGACTTCCTCCAGACAGAGAAATTGAGTTTGCGATCGACTTAGCACCTGGAACGGAACCAGTATCCAAGGCCCCGTACAGAATGGTACCCGTTGAGATGAAGGAACTAGTAAAGAAATTGCAAAAGTTGTTAGAAAAAGGAGTAATCAGACCTAGTGTATCCCCGTGGGGTGCACCGGTACTATTTATCAAGAAGAAGAATGGAAGCATGATAATGTGCATCGACTATCGGGAGCTTAACAAGCTTACAATCAAGAACAAGTATCCGTTACCCAGAATTGATGATTTGTTTGACCAATTGAAAGGAGCTAAGTACTTCTCCAAGATCAATTTGAGATCGGGATATCATCAATTAAAGATTAAGCCAGAGGATATACCAAAGACAGCTTTCAGGACAAGGTATGGACATTATGAATTTTTAGTGATGTTTTTTGGATTGACCAATAGCCCGACAGTATTCATGGACCTGATGAACATAATTTTCAAGGAATACTTGGACAAGTTTGTTATTGTGTTTATAGATGATATTTTGATTTATTCAAAGACAGAAGAGGATCATGCAGAACATTTAAGAATAGCTTTGGAGAATTTAAGGAAAAAGAAGTTATATGCTAAATTCTCAAAGTGTGAGTTTTGGCTACAGGAAGTTCATTTCTTAAGACACATAGTCAGTAATGAAGGGGTCAAAGTGGACCCAGTGAAGATTGATGTAATTACAAATTGGGAAAGACCGAGAACACCAACAGAGGTAAGAAGTTTCTTGGGATTAGCGGGATATTATCGCCGATTTGTTCAAACTTTCACAAGGATTGCAACACCATTGACGAGGCTTACACGGAAGAATGAAAAGTTTATATGGAACGATAAATGTGAAGAAAGTTTTCAGGAATTGAAGCAAAAATTAATCACGGCACCTGTTTTGTCACTTCCAGATGATCAGGGGAATTTCATAATTTATAGCAATGCTTCTCATAAAGGACTCAGATGTGTTCTGATGCTGCGGGATAAGGTTATTGCGTATGTATCAAGGCAATTGAAACCACACGAACAGAAGTATCCTACTCATGATTTCGAGCTAGCATCCATAGTTTTCGCTTTGAAGATTTGGAGACATTGTCTAAATGGAGAGAAATGCGAGATTTATACGGATCACAAAAGCTTGAAGTACATATTCACACAGAAGGAGCTTAATATGAGACAGAGAAGATGGTTAGAGTTGATTAAGGATTATGACTGCACGATTAACTATCGTCCCGGTAAAGCAAATGTTGTAGTGGATGTGTTAAGTCGGAAAGAAAAGTTGAATGTGTTATCAATACCCGAAGAGATATACAAGGAATTTCAGAGACTGGAATTGGAAATTAGATTTTGCAAGCCTGAGGAAGCAAAAGTGTATAGTATGATTTTCCAGCCGGAGTTATTAGAAAAGATAAGGAAGCGTCAGAAGGAGGTAATGGATCAGGACATTAACCATTTGGTAGGTGAGGAATTGTACACGCAAAAGGATGATCAAGGTATTCTTAGGTTTTCTTCTAGAATTTAGATTCCACCAGTAATAGAGTTGAAGAATGAAATTTTACGGGAAGCTCATAATTCAAGGTATTCAATCCATCCAGGAAGTACCAAGATGTACATAAATTTAAAGGAAAATTATTGGTAGCCCGATATGAAGAGGGAAATTGTAGAATGGGTTAACAGATGTTATATATGTCAGAGAGTTAAAGCAGAACATCAGAGACCAAGTGGATTGTTGCAGCCCTTAGAGATTCCAGAGTGGAAGTGGGAGTATATTGCCATGGATTTCATAGTCGGATTACCAAGAACGAAAGCTAATCATGATGCCATTTGGGTTATAGTGAACAGACTTACCAAGTCAGCTCATTTTCTGCCTATAAATGAAAGATTCTCACTAGATAAGTTAGTCCATATGTACCTGAAAGAAATCGTAGTTCGTCATGGAGTTCCTGTGTCTATCGTATCCGATCGAGATCCGAGATTTAACTCAAGATTTTGGAAAAGTTTTCAAGAATGTTTGGGAACGAGACTAAATATGAGTACGGCTTACCATCCCCAGACGGACGACCAGAGTGAAAGAACAATCCAGAAAATCAAAGACATGTTACGTGTTTGTGCCATTGATTTCAAAGGAAGTTGGGACGAGCATTTACCCTTGGTAGAATTTGCTTACAACAACAGTTATCACGCCAGTATTGGGATGACACCCTATGAAGCTCTTTATGGATGCAAATGTCAATCTCCTGTATATTAGGACGAAGTTGGAGAACGCAAAATACTTGGACCTGAATTGGTGCAACGGACGAAAGAAGTTATTGAAGTTATCGAGAAGAGATTGATAGCAGCACAAGACCGCCAAAGGAAGTATGCAGATCAATCAAGGAAAGATATGGAATTCGAAGAAGGAAATCTGGTATTACTAAAAGTATCGCCGTGGAAAGGATTGACACGATTTGGAAAGAAAGGAAAACTGAGCCCAAGATATGTTGGACCTTTTGAGATTTTAAAGCGCGTTGGCAAAGTAGCTTACGAGTTAGCGTTACCTCTGAAAGTGTTTGTCCTAAATCCAATCATGTATGATGTGTTAGGAAGAACTTTCTTGTATTCCTATTTGATTTCATTGAAATTAATAAAAGACTTGTTTAGGTTTTATTATGGGCTTTATCTATTTAAAGTGTTTTAAATAAGATGATCCATAGTTTAGAGTAAAGCTTCTAGAATTATAATGAGATTATAATAGTGAGATCTAGAAGATGATAACTCTAGACTTAAACAGTTCCTGATCATAGGATAACTAATCGGATGTTAGTGGATTCGCAAAGATTGGGACATACTATGCTTGCTCCCTTCAGGAGGATGTCTGTTCTCATAGGCATTTGTGTGGTGACACTATAGCTAGAATGTAGGTGCTTATTAGGGAATAAGTTCACTGAACATGACTCGATAAATTGAACAACTAATGGAGATTACTCACGTGTCAATAGTTATTCACTGAGTGATAGTTGTACAAGTGTCCTTAGACTTGAGATCGTTAAAGTTATCTTGTATATAATGAACTATGCTTTGGTTTAGTCCTTAGTCTCAAGGACATCCATTAGGTCTATTCTGGGCATAGGGATTTGTGTATAGAGATAGTTAACGTCAATAGAGGATCTACCCCTTCCAGTATAGGAAGAGAATATCCTATGTTATTCTTACTATGCGAGTTCTGGAATCTCTGGCCAGAGTGTATGAAATTAGAAAGGAGTTTCTAATTTGCATTAATATGAACTTTGCATTATGAATAAGAAATCATATGATTAAATTTGATATGCCTGACACGAGATCCATGCCTTGTATTTAATCGGGATATTGTAAGAATAGAAGGAATTCATTGTACGGTAACTAGTCACTGACAGGTTCTTGGTATTCTAAGCAGTGAATTCATATTATCTGGATAGTCGCGATATGTTGAGAAACATCACTCACGATGTAGAATAAATATAATTAATCAGTTAATTATATTTAGTGAATTTTAGTATTCATGTAAATAATTAATAAAAGTTTATTATTATTTATTTCTAATACCAGCATAATATTGAACCTACAGGGTCACACCATAAAAGAATATTTTCTTTGATGAAATAATGAGAGAGAGAATTATTTTCTAAATAGTTTAGAAAAAGAAATAATGATTAAAATAGTTTTAATTATTATTAAAGCATTTTATAAAGATAAAATGTGGGGCTAATATATATATATATAATGATATATTATAAAACCCTAGGAGAGCCCTATAAATAGAATGAGATGGCTCATTCTAAACATACACTTATTTTTGTGAAAAACTTAAGAAGAAGCTAGCCTTCATCTTCTTCCCCCCCCCCCCCTCTCTCTCTCTCCCAAAACTCCATTTTTATAAAATCTTGGTTTTATAAAAAGCTTCATCGAAAAGGATCATTCTTGGTGGATAACGGTAGAGTGCTTCACACACTGAGGAGCAACTGCTAGCAAACATATTATAAAGCTTCGATTTTCAAGGTATGGTTACGATTCCTCCGTTATTCTGATTTATACGTTTTTCTATATGTGCGATACATGGTTTTTACGGAATAATTGTTATATCACGATTCCGCTCATCCGTAAATTCCTTCAACCTCCGCACATGGAACACATTCACAATGTTTTTCACGTATCGATGCTTAAGAAATATAATCCAGACTCCAGGCATGTACTCGAATACGAGCCAATAGAGCTTCAAGCAGATTTATCATATGTAGAGAGTCCGGTAGAGATTCTAGAAGAAAGAGAGAAAGTGTTAAGGAATAAAGTGGTAAAGTTATTTAGCAAAATAAAAAAAAAAGAAGTGGTAAAGTTACTGAGAGTACTGTGGAGAAACCCAAAGGTTGAAGAATCAACCTGGGAGTTAGAAATTGATATGAGAAAAAAATATCCTCATTTGTTTTCTTAGGAGATTCTGAGGACAGAATCCTTTTAAGGGTGGAAGGATATAATATCTCGGATATATCGTGTAATTATTTTTGCTAATAAATAAATATTATGCATGTTTCGTGTTTATTCTGTGAAGTATTTATTAAGTGGTATATGTGTTTGGATGTTTAAAAATAATATAAATTGAGTATTTTAAATTTTATATGTCCAAAATAAAATATAGATAATTGTCATATCTTCCTATTTATTTTTATGTTGATTTATGATTTTATAGGAAATATATGGATTTTATAAATTCTTTTTCCAAGTATTTATAAACTATTTTATACAATCAGGAACCAGCTGACGTCAACCATTTTTACATTTTTATAACCCAAAACTCTTCCGAGAACTCCTTCCTAACCTAATTGCAATATTCCGAGCATTTTCCATGTTTCGACTTTTTCGATCAGGCGTACGGTTCGTCCTGTGCGGGTCCCAGCATAATATTTTTGATACATTATTCGTTTCGATAAATCAATAAAACTCGTATTTTCGATAAACAGGATCTTTTATTTAAACTATTACAATTATCACCTCGTAATACGTGTAACCAGGCGCTGAGACCAAGATCGCAATACAAATTGTACTAATTTGGATAATTATCCCGAAAACCGGTACCGTTTGGATCTGTTTTTCTAAATAAACATACTATTTTATATCCGGAATTATCCAATGGGATACTAATTTGCCGTAATTATAAATAGCCTTTACCGTATTTTATTTCGTACCGAAAATCATTTGCAAACAGTAATTATAGAATTTTCCAAAGAAAAACCCTAATTTCATAAAACCTTCTGAGAATCAAACTACAGTTTCAAGGTGTTATTGAAATCCGTTTGGAAAGCTCTAGTAACCAAAACAAAGGATTTGGAGTGTACTTTCAGATTCCAGAACTTGTTTCACTGCAGAATCAAAGGTTTATTTTCGGTAATTTTTTTTATTTTCGAATTATTTTGATTAAAAGTATGAATTTTTGTTCGGATGATTGTTTGAATGATTTGATGATTGCATGTTGTAGAGCTTATTTTCCTGATGATTTTCATATGTCATATGACTGATTTGTAGTTCAATAAGATGTTCAAAATTGAGTTAAATTTTAAAATTTTAAAATTAGGGTTTATAACCTGTATGAATGTTCTTGATTGAAATTTAGGGCTTTTTGTTCTAGGGGTTATTAGATGTTGAAATATAGTGGGTTTTGTTCCTCACGAAATTTGCAATCGATTGATGTATAGCTCGTTAACAGACGATTCATGGTTTGAACGGAGTTGTGTTTTGAAGTTTACGACGGGTCACCGGAAACCGGCGAGTTTTTGAGCTTTTTCCGGCCAATTCTGCAAAGGGTTGTGTGTTTTGATTGCATATACAAGTTGCTGGTAGCCTGTAGTTTAATTCTGGACAGTTTGGTGGCCTGAGGTGGCCGGAATCGTGTTTCACCGGCCACACTCCGGCGAGTCGACTGCGGGGGTTTGCAAAATTGCGAACAGGCCCCCGAACTTTTGAAGAAGATGAAGTTCAGTCCCTGAACTTTCCACAACTTGCAAATTTAGGATTCCTATTTTTAAATTATTTAAAAATCATATTTTCTATTTATTTTAATTATAAAAATTCATTTTTAATTTCTGAAAATTCCAAAAATTATTATTTTAATTCCAAAAATTATTTTTAAATTCAAAAGAAATCTGAATTAATTAGTTAATTAATTTTAGTTAATAATTAAATAGTTAATTGGTCAACTAATTCGAAAATTAATTATTAATTGATTTAATTAATTATTAATTGATTTTAATTAATTATATAATTAGATTTAATTATTTATTAATGATTTAAAAATTCTAAAAAATAGTTTCGAGCTTTAAAATATTATTTTAAATTATTTTCAAGGCTCGATAATTATTAGAAAATTATTTTGAAGCCAGATGTGGCCAATCGAACCCTGTTTATTGCTTTAAAATATACCCAACGACCCGTTTTGACTCCGAAAAATGTTTTAAAAATCATATTAAATACCCGAACGACTGTTTATGACCCGAGACTTCCTTATAAATGAAATATCATTGATTGTCTAACATGCTATGTGCTATATGTGACTTGTTTGTTTGACTGTCGGTCTATATGTTCGGTGTTTACTTGTTTATAATATAACTTTCAATCCATTAATCGGATTTGGGTAAAATAAAGGGTAGATAGAAGTGAATATCAAATAGAATCATATGAGTTGAGTATTGATAGATGTTTATGATATGTGAGCAGAAAAGGCAAGGCGTAGGAAAGGGAAACAGATAGTTGAGGAGTAGGAGATTGTGATTGGAAGTTAGAGAAGTATAGCAAGCTAATATCAGGCAAGTGTTCTGAACTTTCTCGAGATATATTGTAGTTGATTGATAGTCCTATTTTATATTTCAAGTGTTTTGAAGCACTGAACCCTAAACCTTGATTCCAGTTGTTGATCCTTGAGTCGTAAACCTTATTCTTTCTGAACCATTGGTTGTTGTATACCCGAATACGAACCACAGATCTACGATACTACTCCACAAATACATACCAACTAAATGCCAAATACTGAATCAAATTGCTTACATATTCAAACCATTGTACCTTATGCTTTGAAAGACCAAATCTTTGCAACCTTGAAACTTTGATTCCTTTGTTATCCAATTCTTTCATAACCTAACAGCCATTCTTTGAAATTGCCGTATTGATCTTTTGTAAAGATTAAAACCATTTCATTATTGAACATCCAATGTTACTTATAATTTGGTTTATTGCTTTACATTATTTATTCTGTTATTATGTTAGAATTGGATTCTTTTATAAAATTATGGACCAGATTCGTGGTCAGACTAGATTGGTGGTCAAGTTAGGCCAATGTGTGCCTTGGATCCAGTAATTAGAGCAGAGCTGTGTGCCTTGCTCGGGGTTAGTGTGTGACTGATCAGCAGCCTAACCTTGTTTTTTTTAAAAATGAAAATATAATATCCAATTCTAAATCATTAATTATTATTCACTTGATACCTTAACTCTTTTCACTTGATGATCATTATTCTAAGTCTTGTCATTGTGACTTGCTGAGCTAGTTAGCTTATTTGTGCTATGTTATTTATGTTCTTTTCCAGTTAAGAAGGAACCAGTTGGTAGCGAGAATCCCCAATCCAGTGCGAGAGCTAGGGGTCCAGGTTGGTCGAGTTAAGCTAGCTGGCAGCTTTTGAGATAGTTTAAGTTTGTAAAAGTTTGTAATAATGATTAATATTCAGTTCTGAGTTTGAATAGTTAGGATTTGGACATTTGTAATATAAAGTGTGTGTGTGTGGCTTGTGTACATACTTTAACTTGTTGCAGTCTGTGGTAGTTGGTAAGTAGGGTCGCAACATGTTATTTTATCTTTATTATTATAAGCAGGTTATAAATAAGGGGTGTGTGTGTATGTGTGGACCCCAAACTTCTGACCCGGGTTTGGAGGGAGCCACAATAATATTACATTATTTTCATATATACTGTTTTATAAGATGTCCGGTTTGGATAATATGGGTATCAAATCAGATCGTTTTTGTAGTTACTTAGCGGCTAAGTAACCTATTTTTCGATTCAACACGATCCAACGGGTATTAAAATTCTATAAATATAAATAGTCTTTTTCTAATTTCATATTATTCGTTTAATCATAATCAACCAGTTAAAACTGATAAATTACAGAGAAAAACCCATAAAATCATTTCGTTCTTGATAATCAAACTCAAATCCGAAGGTGTTATCGAAGTTAGAATTAGGTATGCATATAGTCGAATCGAATCTATCGAAGAGTAGAATATAGTTTTTCAAACCATAACACTGCAGATTTATCATGTGAATTTCTATTTTTTATTTTAAATTCGAATGTATTAAAGATTAAATAGGGGTTTTGAATTCGGGAAGTTGTTGATGTGATTTGATACTTGAATATTGTAGATCTTTTCTCCCTGATTATTTTGGTATGTCATACGTGTGATTTGGAGTTCCATAACGTGTTCAAATTGCTGTTTGATTCTCGAATAGAAGAACTAGGGTTTATAACTATAAATATTTGCAATTGGAAATTGGGTGTTTCTTGTTTAGGGGTTATTAATTGAAATTCATTGCCTGGTTGAGTAGATCCTTTAACAACGAATCGAATGGTATAATTGAAATTAACAAACGATTCCTAAAATGATTCAATCGAGCTTCGCCAGAAAAAGGCCGAGTGGCGGCGTCGGGCTTTTCAGTTGAGTTTTCAGGGCATTTCAGCGATGATTTGCACGAGATAATGGTACGACTGAGTTGCTGGGAATAAGGGGAACAAACCCCTTTAATTTGGTCATATTCTGGGCAGTATTTGGCTCGCCGAAAAAGCTCGGCGGTCGCCGTTAATGGCAACCGGCCGACGACCGGCGGCGAAGCCGAAGAAGGTTACAAAAATGCAAATAGGCCCCCTGAGTTTGTAATATTTGCATTTCAGTCCCTTTTGTTTAAAAATATTTTAAAAACGATATTTTGTTATTTTAAAAATCAGAAATATTTATTTAATTATTTTAAATTTAGAAAATTGTTTTTAATTAATTATTTATTTTAAAAATAAATCTGATTTATTTTATTAATTAATTTTAATTAGTTTTTAATTATTTTAATTAATTGATTAATCTAATAATAATTGATTAATTAATTTAATTAATTTTAATTGATTTAATAATTAGATTTAATTATTCTTTTTGATTTACAAATTCCGAAGAATAGTTTCGAGCTTTAAAATATTATTTAAAATTATTTTTAAGGCTCGGTAATTATTATTGAATGATTTTAAAGTCAGATTTGGGCGTTTGAACCTTGTCATTTAATTATAAAATGATTCGGAGACTCGTTTTAATTCCGAAACATGTTCAAAAATTCATATTAAATACTTGGAAAATCATTTCAAGCCCGAATCTTCTTCAAATAAATATTTTAATTGAATATCTTATGTGCTACGTGTTATATGTGATCTGATTGATATATAATATGACTGTATGTGCACTATTTGACGGTTTTTATCATAACTTTCAATCCGTACGTTGGATTTGGGTGAAACGAAGGGTAGCTAGAAGCTTATAATGTGTAGAGTTAGATGAGAATTAATATTGATACATACATATGATGTTTAACAGAGGAAGCGAGACGTAGAAATGGAAAGCAAGTGATTGGTGAGTGAAAACCAGTAGACAAGTACGAGTAAAGGAAAAGCAAATTGACAAGGCAAGTGTTTCTATTATTCCTGGTTATATTGCAAGTTTCCCTGAACTTTCTTGTAATATAATTGCAGGTATTTTTGAACTCACTTCATTATATTGCAATTATTTCAAATAGTTCTTATTCTATATTGCAAGTACTTTGAAGTACTTAACCCTAAACCCTGATTCTTATTGAACTTGAGCCATAATCCTTATTCTTCGTAAACCATTGATTGTTAAATTCTCAGATACGAACCATAAATATACGATACTAATCCACAAATACGTATATACCACATAATGATTCTTGATATCGAATTGTTCAACATACGAACCTCTATGCCTTGTATAATAGAAGACCAATCCTTGCAACCCTGGAACCTTTGGTCTTCTACTTTTTGATCTTTCCTTGATTGAAAGCCAATCTCTATGATTTCCTTGTTGTACCATCATGGAATTATATATCACCCTATGCTTCTAGATAAATGTTGTTTATAATTCAGTTGATCATTGTTAATCTCAGTGACTGTCATTATGACTTGTTGAGCTAGTTAACTCACCCTTACAAATCTGTTTATATTTTTTTCCAGTGAAAAAGGAAACTGGAGGTAGCGAGGATCCCTAGAAAAGCGTGTGAGCTAGGTATCCAGGTTGAAATGGAATGAGATAGCAAAGGATATTTGTACTAGTTTATGTTGATAGTTTGTAATAAAGTTTAATTCTGTTGTAAGATAAATAAACTAGGATATGGTACGTTTGTAATATAAATAAGGTTATGGCTTGTGGACATACTTTAAAAACTGCTTCGATCCATGGATTATGGTAACTAGGGTCATTGCATATATATTATTTTCATAAACAGGTTTAAATATGATGTGCGTGTGTGTTGTGGACCCCAAACTTCTAACCCGGGTTTGGAGGGCGCCAGAGGTTTGGTATCAAAGCTACAGTTTAAAAGTCACTGGCACAAGCCTAGATTATTGGGAATGGGTAGAGGGCTAAGATTAGGATTAAGAAATAGAAAAATAGAATGTCGAAAGGTTGAGTGTAACTAAATAGTGTATTTTTGTATGATTCGTGATAAGATTCGAGATTCTTATCTAGCAACGTGATTTCCAGATAACAGCGATGCCAGATTCCTTTATCCCGATATCATCTGATCATTCGGAGCCATCAGTTCAAAGACCGTCATCTGCTCCACGTCCGACTCTTCCAACGGTGTCAGCTATAATACCTGTTATGATGGTTGTACCATTGCAAGCTATTCCACTTCCTGGTATGAGACCACCTATTCGAGGACCCCCACCTGCTGATTCTAACTCTACTGGATGTTCAGTTGCGGGTGCATCTTTTAAGTTTAATCCACATCATGTTCCACACCATAAGTATGAGGCTCTTCTTTTGGAACGAGAAGCCTTGTTAGCACATATTCGGGAGCTACAACATATTATAAGGACTATAGATGTTGACAAGAATATGAAAGAGCTTCGGAATGAGATTCAGGTGACTTAGAGAATACTTGAGGCTAGACTTCATGGAGCTACTTGTGAGTATACAACCCCAGATGCTCTTATGGGGTGGGCCAGAGAGGTATTGGAGGATTTGGAGGGGCTTGGTGGACCAGAGTTTCCTTGAAGCTGAACGACGAAAATGATGTGACAACTGATATATGTATAATAGTATGTAGTGTGTACTATCAGACTTTTGGTGGGTATATAAATAAACTAGACTTACTGGATAATGGATAGGCCTGTTGTACCTTTGCGGTTAATAAAATGTTTCGCGCTTGTATTACCAAACTTTGACATGTATATCAGTATCTATCCTTTTTCTAGCATTGTCATTTACTTTACTATACCTGTTTTATTTTATTGCACAAGATACAAACTCTTGTGATCATATGTAATTTTTCCCCCTAACTATTTATATTCGGTAAAGAAGCATGCAATTTACTTAGTTCAACGATTGAAAATGTTTTCAAAAAGAGGTATTTCTGTTTACAAAAACTTTTCAAAAAAGAGATTTGATTTAAAGGCTAAATAAATTGTTTGATTCTTTACATAATGTTAGATATATTTGAGATGTCATGACTAATCTGTTGTGTGTAGTTTCAGAACTTAATATCAGGACTTACTGGAAATTAGAACTTACTGAAGTCAAAACTTATATCAGAACTTAAGGCCGTCAGGATTTATATCAGGACTTAAGTGCGGGTTCTTCAAATAAGGAATGTAGCTGATTTACAGGAGAGGATCATGACTAAAACAATAGAAGATATGCATGAAGAGTAGGACAACTAGAAGACTTGTACAAGATAATATCTGATTGATATATTTTAGGAGACATAATTATATTCCATATCAATTAGAAGATATCTTGTAACTGTGTACTATATAAACACAACTTAGGGTTTACACTTTAAGTGTTATCATTCAAGAGAAAGATTATACATTGTAACCTAGCGGCTCTTAGTGATATTGTTCATCACTGAGAAAAGTAGTTTAATCTACAGAGCTTATTATATTGAATAAACTTGATTACTGTTACATACTTGTGTTCTAAATCGATTTGTTTGTATAAACATTATATTCAACCCCCTTCTATAGTGTTGTGTGACCTAACAAGTGGTATCAGAGCATCTCTGTTGATATACAAACAGTGAGATCCAGTTTACAATCATGTCTGAAGAAACACAAACTCCAACTAAGCCCACCAAAACTCAAGATACTCAAAACAATCAAACTCACAGTCGATATGAGAGTATTAGGGTTCCCATACTGAAAGCATATGAGTATCCTATATGGAAGGTAAAGATGGCTATGTTTCTGGAAGCCACAGATCTATAATACCTTGGTAGAATTAATGATGGACCATATAATCCTACCAAGCTTTCTGTTGCAGTTGCTGATCAACCAGCAAAGATGATACCAAAGGAGAAAGGTGATTACACAGCTGAAGACATCTCATCTATTGCCAAAGATGCAAGGGTAAGGCATCTGCTTCATAGTGCAATTGACAATGTCATGTCAAACAGGGTAATTGGATGCAAGAATTTAAAGGAGATATGGGATGCTTTGGAGACAAGATGCCAGGGAACTGATGCAATCAAAAAGAACAGGAAGAATATACTCACATAAGAGTATGAGCACTTTGATTCAAAAGCTGATGAATCATTAACTGATTTATATAACAGGTTTGTCAAACTCTTGAATGATTTATCACTGGTGGACACGGAATATGATCTTGAAGATTCAAATCTAAAATTCCTTTTAGCTCTTCCTGAAAATTGGGATTTGAAGTCTACTACCATAAGAGACAACTATGACCATGCTGAAACTACTCTTGATGAAATTTATGGTATGCTCAAGTCTCATGAACTTGAGATGGATCAAAGGAGCAAAAGACATGGAAGAAAGTCAAAGACAATTGCTCTTAAAGTTGAGGAAGAATCTCCTAAAGTAGTTATCTTAAAAAGAGGCAAAGGAAAGGCTATCATCATACAGTCTGATTCAGAGTCATCATATTCTGATGATGATGATTCAGAATCTGAAAATTTATCTAAAGTGGATGTTGATGCAGAGATGATACAACTGTGTGCTCTTATGGTGAAGGGTATCACAAAGATAGCCTACAAGAAATTCAGAAAGGGCAAGAAGTTTTCAAGGAAATGTGGAAGTTCTGAAAAGAAAGGGTTCAGAAAGTTTGAAGGCAAAGGAGGAAAGTCTGATAGAGGAGACAACCTAAATGTCAAATGCTACAATTATGGTGAAAGAGGCCACATCTCTCCTGACTGCAAGAAAGGAATAGGTGATAAAGGCCAGACACTTATCACAAAGAAGAAAAACTGGGCAGACACTTCAGATTCTGAAGAAGAGGTGAATTATGCTTTTATGGCAAATGCTGATAGCAGTTCTGAAACTGCTGAATTGAAGGTACCTCAATCAACTATTGCTTTTCATACGGATGATATGTTTGAGCTAAGATTATATCTTAAAATTATGTTCATTAGTTTTAGAGATCAGACTTTAACAAATGAAAGATTAACATCTGAAAGTCTTGTTCTTAGAAACAGAAATGACTACTTAGAAAAAGAGTTAGTTATGTTCCATCAAACTCAGAAAGAAAGAGATGAGGCTTTGTATGTTAGAGATGAAGTGTTAAAATTGAATAAATCTCTTAAATCTGAACTGGAAAAGGAAAAGGAGATAATCAAAACTTGGACTAACTCTGGAAGAACAACTCAGAAAATCTTAGAAAATGGGAATTGGAAAGAAGGTCTAGGTTACCTAAATGATAAAGAAGAAAATGAAATTGTGTCATCTAAACCAAACTTTACCAAGAAAGCTGAAAAGCCTAAAGTTAATCCTGTTAAATTTGTAGCAAAAACTATTGTGTCTGATTCTAAAAAGATGAAAGACTCTAAGACATAAGTCAAATAAAAGTCAACTTCTGACAAATTAAAACAGGACAAACCAGCTTCAGTAAACATAGGTTTAATAACCAAGAAGCAGCTTAAGCATAAGCTGAAAGAGATTAGAAATGTGAACAAGGTCAAGGAAGCTAGGAAAAATAGGAATGGAAATGAAGGTGTGAATAAAAGCAATAATTTTATGCCTGTTCCTAGTGCTTCTAGAAAGAAATGTTATAATTGTGGAAACTCTAACCATCTTGCTTCTTTTTGCAGGAAAATAAAGATATAAACTCTTTACCTCCTAGATCAGGAGTTAAGAGTCAGTCTGTTAGGTTTAAACCACAAAATCCTTGTTTTCATTGTGGTAGTTTATGGCATTCTATTTATACTTGTAAGGAATATCATAGTTTGTACTATGATTATTATCAAATAAAACTTTCTTTAAAGAAAGTTAGTGTAATTCCTTCTAGTGTAAATTCTGATGCAAAGTCTGATATAAAGTCTGATAAAAAGCATGTTAGCATAAACTCTGAAACTAAATCCGCTGAAAATGTTAACAAACTTAAAAAAACCAAAGGATCCAAGCAAGTCTGGGTCCTTAAAACTAACCAATAGTGGTCTTTATGATTGCAGAGCAACAGGAAAAACATCCTAGTTCTGGAAGTGGATGTTCAGGACATATGAATGGAAATAAAGCCTTGCTATCAGACTTTGTGGAGAAAGCTGGCCTAGGAGTTTCTTATGGAGATGGCAACATGGGAAAGACTCTAGGATATGGCAATATCAATCTTGGGAATGTCATAATTGAATCAGTAGCTCTTGTCTCAGGATTTAAACACAATCTGCTAAGTGTGAGTCAAATCTGTGACAGAGGTTATCATGTGGATTTCTTGGAAGAACACTGTAAAGTTGTAAGTAATTCTATAGGCAAAGTGATTCTGAAAGGTTAGAGATATGGTAACATATATGAAGCCAGACTTTCAACAACTTCTGATGGTTCTGCAATCTGTCTGTTAAGCAGAGCATCAATTGAAGAAAGCTGGAATTGGCACAAGAGACTCTCTCATTTAAATTTCAACAACATAAATGAGCTAGTAAAGAAAGATCTTGTGAGAGGACTGCCAAAATCAGTATTTGCTCCTGATCGGCTTTGTGACTCATGTCAAAAGGCAAAACAAAGAAAATTTTCATTGAAGAGCAAAACTGAATCCTCAATTCTTGAGCCTTATCACTTACTGCATGTTGATCTATTTGGTCCAGTCAATGTCTTGTCCATTGCAAAGAAGAAATATGCTATGGTTATAGTGGATGAGTTCATAAGATACAATTGGGTGTATTTCTTGCACAAGAAGAATGAAATCGCATCTACTCTAACTAATCATGTCAGACAGCTGGATAAGTTGGTCAAAGATTTTGTTAAAATAATAAGAAGTGATAATGGCACTGAGTTCAAGAATTCAATCACGGAAGAGTTCTACAAAGAGCATGGAATAAAGCAGGAATTTTCTGCACCTGGAACTCCACAACAGGATGGAGTTGTAGAAAGAAAGAACATGACTCTTATTGAAGTTGCACGAACTATGCTTGATGAAGCAAAGCTACCAACCTATTTTTGGGATGAAGCTGTGTAGACTGCTTGTTTTACACAGAATGATACACTCATAAATAAGCATGGAAAAACACCATATGAGATGGTGAAGAAAAAGAAGCCAAATCTGAAATACTTTCATTTATTTGGATGCAAGTGTTTTGTTCTTAAGACTTATCCTGAATAGCTGTCAAAATTTGATCTAAAAGCTGATGAAAGAATTTTTGCTGGATATCCACTTTCCATAAAAGCCTTCAGAGTCTATAATTTAAGAACAAGGGTTGTCATGGAATCTATCAATGTATCTTTTGATGATAAAAAGATTACTGGACTTGAAGATTTCAATGATCATGATCAGCCGAGATTTGAAAATGAAGATTTAAATTCTGATTTTGTAAATTCTGATGACCTAAATCCTGATCCTAAGTTCTGACGGGTTAAATTCTAATGTCATTGAAACTGTGGTAACTACTCCAAGGGAAAATGCACCTGTTCAGGGGGAGCAAGATGATGAACATACCACATCTAAAGACTCTCAAGAAGCATCAGAACCTGTCACTGGTTCCTCAAGTTCTGATTCATCAAGTTCTGATGAGCCAAATTCAGATAATTCTGGAAACTGGATTCTTCAATTCCTGAAGGATCCAACTCAAATTCTCAAATTTCAGAGAGCATAACTTCAGGGGGAGCATCAGAAAATGCTGATGGAGATAACATGGATCATGGGGGAGGATCCAGTTCTAGAGATCAACTTCCATCTGTAAGAAAGTGGACTAAATTACACACACCTGACTTAATAATTGGAGATCCTGAAGCAGGTGTCAGAACTAGAACAACAACATCAAATGAATGTCTCTATCATTCCTTTCTATCTCAGACTAAACCAAAAAAAGTGGAAGAAGCTTTTCAAGATGCTGATCGGGTGCAAGCAATGCAGGAAGAGTTAGATGAATTTGAAAGAAATAAAGTCTGGACCCTAGTGCCAAGACCAACGAATAGTCCATTGTTGGCACAAATTGGGTGTTCAGAAACAAAACTGACAGTGAAGGCATAATTACAAGAAACAAAGCAAGGCTGGCTGCTAAAGGTTACTCTCAACATGAGGGTATTGACTATGATAAAACATTTGCTCCAGTTGCTAGATTGGAAGCCATAAGAATGTTTTTGGCTTATGTTGCTCACAAGAAGGTTAAAGTCTTTCAAATGGATGTGAAAAGTGCTTTTCTCAATGGAGAATTGGAAGAAGAGGTATATGTTGAACAACCTCCAGGCTTTGTAGATCCAAAATTTCCAAATCATATCTAAAGGCTTGATAAAGCACTTTATGGCCTTAAGCAAGCTCCAAAAGCATGGTTTGAGACTTTATCTCAATTCCTTCTGGAAAGTGGATTTACTAGAGGCACAATTGATAAAACTCTGTTCTACCTCAACCATGGAAAGGACTTACTTTTGGTATAGATATATGTTGATGATATCATCTTTGGTTCTACAAATGCCAAACTCTGTGAAAGGTTTGTAAATCTAATGCAATCAAGATATCAAATGAGTATGATGGGAGAACTTAGCTATTTTCTGGGATTTCAAGTCAAGCAAAATGAAGAAGGTACTTTCATAAATCAATCCAAGTACACCAGAAATTTACTCAAGAAATTTAGAATGCAAGACTGTTCAACTGCATCCATTCCCATGGCCACTGCAACCATGTTAGATAAAGATAATGGAGTATCAGTAGATATTACTAATTACAGAGGTATGATTATCTCTTTAATCTATTGAACTGCAAGTAAACCTGATATCATGTATGCTACATGTCTTTGTGCAAGATTTCAGGTTGATCCAAAAGAACCTCATCTATTAGCTGTGAAAAAAATTTTCAAGTACCTCAAGGGTACAGCTGATCTAGGATTATGGTATCCTAGGAAATCAGATTTTAAGCTAATAGGTTACTCAGATGCAGATTTTGCAGGATGCAAAATAGATAGGAAAAGCACTAGTGGAAGCTGCCAATTTCTTGGAGGCAGATTGGTTTCTTGGTTTAGCAAGAAATAGAAATCAATTTCCACATCAACTGAAGAAGCATAATATATTGCTGCAGGAAGCTGTTGTGCACAGATTCTTTGGATGAAGAATCAGTTACTGGACTATTGGTTAGAATTTTCTAAAATACCAATTTATTGTGATAATCAAAGTGCTATTGCTATGACAGGTAATCCAGTTCAACACTCAATGACAAAGCACATCAGCATTAGGTACCATTTCATAAGGGAACATGTGATGGAAGGTACAGTGGAATTGCACTTTGTCCCAACAGATCAACAACTAGCAGATATCTTCACAAAACCACTATGTGAAGCTACTTTTACAAGACTAGTAAATGAACTTGGAATGGTTTCAGGTTCTTTCTCAAAATATGCTTAGCTTTTGTTCTCATGCATTAGACTTTATGATCATTATTTATAGATTGTGTTATCTCAATTTAATCTATGCTTAAATTGTAATACATTAAATACTGATTGTTATATGATGTGATTCTGTATACCTGATAGTGTTTTGAATGTTATGTGACTACTCAATCCAATGAGGATTATTTGTTAGATGCTGACTTAGTAGTCTTTAACAAACTGTGTATCCCATGTTTGAATTAGTTATTTATGTTGAAATCCATAACACAAGCATACTCTGATTTTGATCTTAGTCAAATTTACTTTGTGTATCTTATTACTAGGTCACAAACTAGATTATTGCTTCTTATATGTCAAATTCTGATGTCAGTAAATCTTAAGGATGAACTACATGCTTGACAAGCCTCACTTATTTGAAGAAAACAAAAGAAAAGAGAAATTGAAGTCAGGTACTCCTTTGAGATTTAGAGTAAATATGTGAAAGGGAACACCCAAGTGCATTGCTGGTTTTAAGTTATATGCATTAGAAAAGCAAATAAATTTTTCTTGGTGACTTTTCACATTCTCTGATTACTGGAGAAATATTCTGATAATAGCATAAATTCTGATAGCAGTTGTGACTCATTTACACTGAGAAGCCACTGTAAAAAAGAATTTTAAAAGATGCATAAAATGAGCATAAACAGTTTAGGTGGATTCTTGCATAAATTTATTCTATAGTAGACTTCAAAATTAAAGAAAGATTTTAAGCATTTTCCTTAGTTATGCCTTATTTCTAAGATATCTGAAGTTTATTAGACTTTAATCTTTATCTGATCATTTGCAAATGCACACGCTCTTACTCCATATGAATGATGAAAATTACTGTGGTGATTAAGTTGTTTCAGATAAATAGTTAAGTATTATTTGCATAAATTCTGAGGACAAGTTCTGATGAAAGTTCTGATGATTAAACTCTGAAGAAACCAGTCAGGTATTTGTGTGAAGAATCACGGAAACAGTCATTCACTTTTTGAGTATAGAAGTCATGTTCTGATGACCGTTAAATTCTGATAATAGTCAAGTTCTGATGCAAATCCTGATGGAAACTCTGATGCTTACGTGGCATTATTTATTTACTTGACTTATTTTTAGTATTTACTGTAACGATTATATTTTGTCAGAAAATAATTAAGTGAGATAAAAATAGTGATTATCATTTAATTAATGGGTTGCGTGTTTGTTTTGGTAACAACATGTGAGCAATAATTACCGCACGTTTACCGTGCCCACTCATTACTTTTTTTGACTGTTTCCATGCTACCAGGTGTAAAAAGTCTGTTCTGCTTCACAAAAATAGCCGTTGTCACGTGGAGTGTATAAATAAGAGAGTTAAAAGATTTTACAATCTTTTACCTACTATTTTAATTTTCTAATCCCTCTTATTCTCTCTCACTCTCTAATATTCTCTGAAGCTATTTCTTACAGGCATTTTATCAAACACCTTTCATACACACAACTTTCACATAATTTCTTACGAAATGGCACCCAAGGACATCATCTTTAATGGAGCCAAGTTCGTCCCCAACAATTACATGGCTATTCTCATCAAGGATGATGCTCCATCAGATCTTCATTTTATTCAAGACTTTCTGGCTCGAAGTGAGATTGGGTATGCTTTGACCCAACCACAATTACTCTCAGGAACACAGATACTGGAGTTTTGGAGGACTGGTGTTTATGATGATTGTGGTGAAGCTGGGTCCCCAAGCATTATCTTCACAACAGGGGAAGATGAGCATCTAGTTAACTTGTCAACTGTTCGATAAGCTTTACACTTGCCAGAAAATTGCACTTTCAATGCCTAGACTGAGGAGCCACTTTTACAGGGTATGATGGCTAATCTTGGCTCTGAGAAACGTCTGTCCAAGCTGGGACAGCTGAAGAGGCCATGAAGGGTTTTTAGCACATAAACACAACGAAAACGTAAATTTAAATCTTATAAAAACCGAAACCCTCCGCAGGATCCATGCGAAAAATAATATTTAATTCGTAGTTCAGTATGTTTACCTTAAGAAGCTTTACATTAATGGAAAGATGGAGGTCTTTAATGGTGATCCAAGAACCACGAGCGGAGATCCTTAGCAGTTGCTCCTCAAGTGTGAAGCACTCCACCGGTATCCACCAAGAAAACGATGTAATGGAGAAGGAGGAGGTGGAGAGAATTAGGGTTTTGTAAAAAATTTTAGGTTGAGGCAAAAATAGGGTTTATAATAGTATATTTATAGGTAAAATTTTCAGCTGAAAATTTTCCCATAAAATATTATTATTATTAACCCTTTTTTATTTTCATTAATAATTAAAACACCTTTTAATTATTAATCCTTTTTCTAAATACTTTAGAAATAATTCTCTCTCTTGATTTAATTTCCAAAAATTAAATTCTTAATTAGTAATATTAAGAACCTTTTCTTAATTAATTTATAATCAATTAAATCTCATTTAATCAATTATTAAATTTGCCAATTAATTATTTATTTCATAAATAAATAATTATCAGCCATTATTAATTAACTCCTCCACCATTAAATCATTCTCTTTTACGGTGTGACCCTGTAGGTTCAATATTAAGCCGGTAGTAGGAATAAATAATAATAAAACTATTTTATCATTATTTATATAAATTCTCTAATTCATTAAATATGATTAATTAATTAATCATATTTATTCTACATCATGAGGGATACTTCTCAACATATCGCGACTATCCGGATAATACGAATTCACTGCTTAGAATACCAAGAACCTATTCAGTGAGTAGTTACCGTACAATTAATTCCTTCTACCCTGCAATGTCACGATTAAATATAAGGCATGGAACTTGTGTCAAGCCTATCTTATTTAATCACTTGCTTTCCCATTCACTATGCTTAGTTCTATTTAATGTAAATTGGAAACTCCTTTCTAATTTTATTCACTCTGGCCAGAGATTCCTGAACTAACATAAGTGGATCAGGATTGAACATTCTCTTCCTTTACTGGAAGGGGTAGATCCTTTATTGATCATACACTATCTTCGTGTACAAATTCCTATACCCAGTAGAGCCCTTATAATTGTCCCTTGAGACTAAGAACTAAACCAAAGCATAGTTCAGTGCACACAAGATGACTATGATGACCTCAAGTCTAAGGATACTTGTACAACTACCAATATGTGAACAACTGCTGACACATGAGTGAACTCCATCAATTGTTCAGTTGTGTGAGTCATGTTCAGTGAACTTATTCTATAATAAGCACCTACATACTAGCTATAGTGTCACCACACAAATGTCTATGAGAACAAACATCCTTCATAATGAAGCAAGCATAGTATGTACCGATCTTTGCGGATTATTAATTACCAGTTAGTAATCCTACGACCAGGAACTATTTAAGTTTAGAGTTATCATCTTTTAGGTCTCATTATTATGATCTCATCACAATCCATAAAAAGCTTTACTCTAAACTGTGGTATATCTTATTTAAACATTTAAATAGATAGAGCCCACAATAAAAACAAAACAAGTCTTTTATTAATATCAATGAAATCAAAACAGATTACATAAAAGTTATTCCTAAATCCTCATACATGATTGGACTTAGGACATATCTCTTTCAATCTCCCACTTGTACTAAAGCCAATCACTCTGGTATCTAATACCAATCTTGTCTTTATGATGATTAAAGTGACTTTGAGAAAGTGGCTTTGTGAGTGGGTCTACTACGTTGTTATGTGTGTCAACTCTCTCGACGTTGACATCTCCTCTTTCAACAATCTCCCTAATCAGATGAAAGCGCCGCATGACATGTTTGGAATTTTTATGAGACCTAGGTTCCTTGGCTTGTGCTATTGCTGCGTTGTTATCACAATACAACACAATAGGCTCTTTAACGCTAGGAACAACTCCCAACTCAGAAATAAATTTCCTCATCCAAACGACTTCTTTTGCAGCCTCACTTGCAGCTATATATTCTGCTTCCGCTGTGGAGTCAGCCGTTGTAGACTGTTTGGAACTCTTCCAACTAATCGCACCACCATTCAGAGTAAACACGTACCCTGACTTGGATTTGCTATCACTTTCTGATTGAAAACTAGAGTTAGTATAACCCTCTATTTTCAACTCAGATTCACCACCAAAAACAAGAAAAATGTCCTGAGTCCTTCGCAAGTACTTAAGGATGTTTTTCACTGCTTTCCAGTGGTCTTCACCTGAATTGGACTGATATCTGCTCGTCACACTAATTGAATAAGCAACATCAGGCCTTGTACACAACATCGCGTACATGATAGATCCTATTGCTGAAGCATAAGGAATCTTACTCATACGCTCTCTTTCCTCAGGTGTCTTAGGAGACATTTTTTCGGAAAGGGACACTCCATGGCTCATCGGTATGAGACCTCTTTTGGAGTTTTCCATGCTAAACCTTTTAAGCACTTTCTGGATGTATGTACCCTGGGTAAGACCTATCATTCTTCTAGATCTATCTCTATAGATCTTCATACCGAGAATGTAGGATGCTTCTCCCAAGTCCTTCATGGTGAAGTTCTTTGATAGCCATACTTTGACTGATTGTAGCATCAGTATATCATTTCTTATAAGAAGTATGTCATCCACATACAATACAAGAAATGTTACCGCGCTCCCACTAACCTTCTTGTAGACACATGGTTCATCTATGTTTTTGATATAACCAAACTCTTTGATTGTCTCATCAAAACGGATGTTCCATCTACGAGAAGCTTGCCTTAAACCATATATGGTTCGCAGCAGCTTACACACTAGGTGTTCATTTCCCTTGGAAAGAAAACCCTCTGGCTGTGTCATATACACTTCCTCCTCAAGTTCCCCATTGAGGAAGACCGTTTTCACGTCCATTTGCCATATCTCATAGTCTTAGTAAGCAGCAATATAACGACTCGTGTAATCTTTTTGAATTATTTAATTGTGCAATTATGGAAATTATTAAATAAATAAAATATGTGTGTTGATTTTGACCGCTATGTGTTGTTTGATTATTATCCATATGTGATTTATATTGTACCGGGTTGTCCGCGCGATTAATTATGGGATCATATTGAATTGTTTTCACTTTCAAAAGTGGAGTTAGTGCAAATTTATTTGCATAAATATTGGGAATATTTCTAAATTTTTTTTATGATTTTATAATTACAATAATTATTTTTAGGATTTTATAAAATTGAGAAATCAATATTTCATTAATTATTTATCTTTAAATGATTTTTCTGAGTATGTTTAATGGTAAAATACATATTTAATTCCCGAATTCTTCAAAATTATGAAACTCATATTTATTTAAGTTGGGAATATTCCAAAAATTTTAAAATTATTTTGGAAATTTTCGGGATTAATTTCACCGGCACGTTGTTTCGTTTAATTGTTAAAAGCGGGTATAAAGTGCACTTCAAAAATTGTTTTAAAATTTCGAAATATACGTTTTTATAAAATTTGGGATATTTGTAACATTTTAAGACTATTTTCGTAATTTTCTGGATTTGTTTTAAGTGTAGCTCGATTCGTTAATTGTGAATTGCGGGGTATATAATGTGATTCAAAAACACTTTAAAAATTATGAAAATCTTATCTTATTAGTTTTTGAATATTTGGGAAATTTTTAAATTAATGTGTCATTATTTTGATTTGTTTTTATTCATGAATTGTATCGTTAAATCACGAAAGGCGGGTCAAAAATCGGGCTCTCAGGAGGAGAATACACGCGTTCAGTTTTTTTTATAAGAACCACAGACACGTGTATATACCTCAACAGATTCTATACATACGTGTCAATTGCTGGTGTAGAAGTGGAAAAAATAAATAATAATAATAAATAAAACAAAACAACCTCTGTACCATTTTCCTCACTTCACTGGGTTTAATCTCTGTTCTCTCTCTATGGCTCCAATCTCTCAATCTCTCTGCTACTCTCCTACTCTCCCTCTCTTTTCTTTCCCATCTCCTTCTCTCCCCTTTCTCCTCCATTCAGCAGCGTGTTTCCGGCGCCGCCTGTGCTTGTTTTCCGGCGACCCCGCCACCCCTGTTTCTTTTCTTCCCGCCGCCGTCATGGTATTCCTGGGTTACTGCAGTTGATTCTTATTGTTTATACATATATACACGCGTGTGTGTATATATGTAAGTTCAGTTTGTGTTCTTGCTGTGCCGTTTGTTCCTCCGATTCTAAATTAGTTTTTCAGCCGCGTGTATTCGTTTGTGTTGGTTGCTTCGATTATTTGCTTACGGATTGTAATTTTATTTATTTTCTGCAGAAATTATATGAATAATATTTGTGATAAAAATATTTTATGCGGGAAATAATTTATTTATTGGTAGGATTCGCGTTGGAAACCCGGAATAGACGGGTACCCGCGGATTTTACCGCCGTCCGGTGAATTTCAACGAGCGGACGGTGGACGGTGATGATATAATTCTGAGTCCTAATAATTTAAAATAAATAAATTAGTTCATGAAATTATCCGTGAAACGAGAATTTGATTTTTACATTAAAGTCGAGTACGTAATTTACTTGACGAATTGTGATTGGATTAATTGTTGGGTTGAGCCGGTAATTGGAATTTGCGAGTTGTGATTGGTTGTCGTGTTTTAAATTGGATTGTTGTTGTTGAATTGACTTCGATTAATGTTTCGACAGGTAGTCCAATAAACAAAGGAGACGCTACCCGATTTTCGGAAACTGAATTACGTAAATACGAAAGTGTATCCGAGGATTATCGGAACGTCGAGCAAGTATAAGTAAATACATGTATATTTATTTTATATAGAACCTGATTGTATATTATGCGGTATGTTTTATCCAAAACGCAGCAACCCTAATTTCATAAAATGACGAATATATGTATTTTGTAAAAACGAACACTGGATCGATTTCGAGAATGTGAACCCTAATTGTTGTCTGTGTTATTCTAATATGAATGATTACAAGTCGAGTTTGAATATCGTTGGGTAAGAATTAGTATCGAGGATATGTCAAGCATACTTAGACGTCTAACGTAGGATATTTCGACCCTGTAGGTTATAGTCGGGAACCTGAAAGTGGACGATGGACTAAAGATAACCTAGTGGTCAGTCGACGAGCTCGGTAAAGTTTCAACAAGAAGACTTGAGTGTCGAAATCGAATCCAATGGGATCTAGTGGTTGGACGTTAGAGCCTGAGCAACAAAGTCGGCTCAGAGTTGATCAGTAATAGTTGTAAAGCCTTGTAAGGTAAGTATTTCTGAACTTTTCTCCAAAATACATCGCAAATATTTTTGAACTATTTCATAATATGTCATTAGTATTCAAAATAACTCTTGTTTTATATTGCATGTGCTTTAAATTATTTACCCTAGAACCCTGAATTTTCTTGATCTTGAGCCGTAAGCCTTATTCTTTGTAAACCATCCTTTGTTGATCCTCAGATACCAAATCACACAAATATGATACTATTCCCCAAATGTATAACTACCAAACACCAAACACTAAAACAATTTTTTTTTAAAACACAGAAACTTTTATACTCCAGCCATTCTTTATAACATCAAAGAACCATACCTCAAAAAATCACTATTTGTCTAATACCTGATTCTTTTACAGACTGAAAACCATTTCTTTTACATACCCTGATATACCCTTGTGATATCTATGAGTTTCCTTACATTTTTTCAAATGTTTAATCATCATTGATTATGATCTTGTGTTATCGAATTATATTGTTTATCATATTGAATTGCTTTAGGATTGGATAGTTTTTATATATTTGGACTAGATTCGTG
The DNA here is from genome assembly GCF_009905375.1 of Apium graveolens. Lineage (NCBI taxonomy): Eukaryota > Viridiplantae > Streptophyta > Magnoliopsida > Apiales > Apiaceae > Apium > Apium graveolens. The sequence goes on along the minus strand of NC_133656.1, from coordinate 3,774,587 downwards.
GTCAGAACATACCAATGGTCAAGTTAGGCCAATGTATGCCTTGGATCCAGTAATTAGAGCAGTGATGTGTGCTTGCTCGGGGTTAGTGCGTGACTGATTAGCAGCCTAACCTTGGTTTTTAAAACTTAAAATAAATATCCAATTCTAATGATTAGTTAAAAATAAACTTGATTCCCTTGAATCATCTCATTTGATCATTGTTTAACCTCAGTTATCGTTATCATGACTTGCTGACCTAGTTAGCTCACTCTTGCGAATCTTTTTATATATGTTACCGTTGAAAAGGATATGGATGATAGTGAAGTTCCTCAGTCCAAAGTGCGGGCTAAGGTTCCAGTTGAGTTGGATCGAGCTAGCAGAAGCTTCATGGGGTAGAAAGATAGTCAAATTGTAAGAATACTTTTATTATCAGTTGTAAGTTAAATTAAAGGGAAATTTGGTACGTTGTAATAAAAGTTAAGGTTGTGGCTTATTTTCATACTTTAACCTGTTATGATCCGTGGTTTTGTGAAGCAGGGTCATTATAAATAATATCTTTTTTACAAAGTTATATATTGTGTATGTGTTGTGGACCCCAAACTTCTGACCCGAGTTTGGAGGGTGCCACAGGTTGGTATCAGAGCTACAGGTTATAAGTCACTGAAACAAGCCTAGATTGTCGGGATTGGGTAGAGGGTTAGGATTAGGATTAGGAAATAGAAAGCTAAGACGTTGTAAGGATGAGTGCGACTATATAGTAGGTCTCCGGCACGGTTCGTGTTGTAATTCAGGATTCTTAGCTTGCGATGTGATTTCCAGACAACTGCAATGGCAGATCTTGATTTCCCGGTGTCATTTGATCATTTGGAGCTTTCCGTTCGAGGATCGTCATCTTCTCTCAGATTGGATTTGCACCTTGTTCCTCCACCAGTATTAATGGCACTGCCTTCTATTATAACGATTGCACTTCTTCAAGCTATTCTACGCTACTTTTCTACCTCTTGATATGAGACTACCTATTCAAGAACCTCCATCTGTTTATTCTTGTTTCACTGGACATTCGACTGTTAGTGTATCTCTTTAGTTTACCCTACATCATGTTCTATACCCCCAGTTTAGAACTTGTCCTATAAAGCGATTGTATCTACGAGGATGGATTCGAGAGTTATAGTAAATGGGGAACGCTTGAGATATAAATAAAAGGTGAGAAGAAGTTTAGAGAGAAGATTTAAGTGTTTTTTAGGATAGCTGTTATCGGGTTAAAAGAAGTCATTAGTGACTAAGCCACCCGTGAATAATTACGGGATAAATTAGCTGAATTTTGAAAGAGTTAGAAAGAAAGGTATAAATCTGGAATTTTTGGTGGAATTAAATGATGGTGCTATGATAAATGCGATATGTAAAGTAGTGATGTGATGTGATACGAGCAAAATTTGTTCTATGAAATAGACTTGTTGACTATTGGATAGCCTGTTTTACTTAACTACTGCAACGATAATGTTGGGAGTATTACCAGTATGGGAGCCTTGATGTGAAGCTACGAATAAGGTAACATGCAATGATAATTGAAGTTTTCATCGATTAAGGAAGGCAAATGGACTCGATAAAGGAGAAAAGGTAGATCGAAGTGAACGGACTTTTATGTAATTGTTTCTTTAATATGGTACCTTGTTATAGGTCAGAAAGACAACAACCAACTTATATAGTAAGGACAACCAGGTTTGTGATTTTCCAAACTTTTTAAACAAGTTTTCGAAAAAGATTTTCCTTTACAAATTTCTAAAAGCCTTTTCGAATAAAATAATTTTTTTAACATTGGTTGTCAAGTTACTATTTGAGTTTCTTGTTTGTTAGAAAGCTCGGATTACCTGGAAGGATGCTGCTTCAGACTTAGTATTGCTAATTCCGATAACGAAGTAACCTATGATTATGAAATAGTTGATTATTCCTAATAGTAAAGTGCAAGTATTGTTTGATAAAATTTACAACATAATCAGCGTACGGAGTAACTATACATTCAATTACTAGGACTATCAGCGTTCGAAGAATTCATTGATTCAACAGAAGCCGGAGCGTGATCGAAGAAGATTGGAAAAATTTCCAGACCTCTCTAAAAGCAGAGTATTATTAACAAAAGGATCGTTATGTCGAATGGTACGTGGTTATTTTAAAGTAAAAGAGGAATCTCGAAGTTATCAAATAGGAACACCATTATAATCGAATTGTTAAGGTATTATACGTTTAAGTGCGATGTTAAAGACACGAAACTTAGCAAGTAAGAATTCATTATAATGCTTGGTTGCGAAGACATTTCAGCGGACTTTCTAAAGTTGTTATATGACGCAATTGGGATATGATCGAACGAGCTCGAAAGATGAATACAAATGAAATGTGGATGGTAACCTGCGGTATCGTTCTTGTCTTCAATATTACCGCATATATTCCTTTTTAATTCCTAGAAATGTATGAACTTCTTTTCTTAATTCTTTATGATGATATCAAAAAGGAAGATATTCCATTCCTTTCAAATTTATTTGCTTCCCTCAAGTTTTGCTTTCTGATTGGGACAAACAGTGTTATGGTGAGACACTTTGTCAGAATGACGAAGAGTCGGGTGGGACGCCACCTAATCATGTGTTGTATGCCATATGGTACAAAAGACTGGCCATCTTAAGTACCAATGTGGTTGTCTCATTCATTTTCAAATCCTTACTTCTTCTTTCTTTTCAACTTTAATTTTTGTTGAATTTTGAATCCTTCTAGTCGTTTCGTTGTACTGTTGTTCTTTGCAAGAGGTTTTCAAGTAGAAATCAATGTATCCTGAATCAAGCGGACGAAGTTCCATCTACCTCTTATGCATGGAAAGGAAACACAGGCACATGACGAGGATTGCACTAGACGTCAGTGATCCATGAAAGGAAATGGAGTATTATTTTTTGAAATATTGTTAAGTGGTTTTTGTACTCGAGAAGACTGAAAATATTTTGAAGTGCAAGGACCCGGAGATTAGAAGGCTTGGCGATACAAAGGACTACAACCCGAGGATTTAGAGGATTTATTTTTAATCAATGACTGATTGTGCATTAAATGAATAAATGAAATTCAACTCATTTATTTATTAAATTTTATATTACAATTGATTTTAAAATAAATAAATTAATATTTGATTTTTCATTAAATGAATAAATGAAGTCCAACTCATTTATTTATTTAATTCAACATCAACTTTTAATTTTGGAAAAATAAATTTACGTTTGATTTTTAATCAAATAAATAAATGAAATCAAATTTATTTATTTATTTATTTAAATTAATAATCAAATGTTTAATTTTTTTCTCTCGGAAATTGCCAGCCACATTCGGGTGTTTGCAAATAAAAGAAACACAGAAACGAAACACTCAAACTAATTGGTGAACAAAAAGAAAAGCAGGTTGTGTTTCACAGAAAATGGCAGACTCTCAAATCTGTTAGTGCTGATTTCCTCACGCGCGCGTTGCGCGCATCCCCCTCCCCCTGCTTCATTTTCGTTGCGTGGCACACAAACAACTCCTCCTGCCTGCGTCTTTTGCTCGAACTGAAAATAAAAGGATTGTAATTCGCAGGTTAAATAAAAAGAATGCATCACAGGTTGAGATCTCCTGGGAAAATTATGGTCGCTGGTTATAATCAATATTCAAGTCGCAACTTATAAATTCAAACAAAAATTTAAGTAAATTCCTCCTTGCAAAATCAGGTCGCGGGTTGTGGTTTTCTAAGTCACAGGTTATAAAAATATTCAGGTCGCGGGTTAGCTTCAAATGCAGGTCGCAACTTGGACTTAAACAATTTATTTGTAAGCTGTCAATTCAAATTGCTTGGTCCTGGTTGTGCCACGTTATCTCCTTCTCTCTCCAGGCTATAATTCTATATAATCAACAGCAGCAAATCAGATCTGAAAAATTCTCCCATTTTACAAAGTGCGAAGCTCTTACAAATTTATCTCAGCTCACTTTAAAAGCTTGATTTGACAAAGGGAGGTCATGTCCAATTTGTTCCACACCATTTAAAGCCTTAAAAACTTATTTAAAGCTCTCTTGATTGTTTTTAATACCTTTTGATACGTGTTTTTAATTTTTAGAGTGATAAGAACCCTAGATTTATATCTTATTGCTTTGGTTCTTTTTATATTTGTAGCTTCAGATCTTTGTATTTGGAGTTGTAAGCAAACCTCCGGGTATTTATACTTTTGAATAAAAAGAATATTTACCTAGAATCTCTTTGTGCGTTTGTTCCGTTTTAATTTTATATTCCGCTGTAATTAATTTTAGAAATTAAAGAACATACATTCACCCCATCTTTATGTACCTTTTGGGCCTAACAATTGGTATCAGAGCTTGTTGATCGATATACAGATCTGATCCGTTAGATTAGCAAGTTTTGTTGTTGATTTTGGTTGTACGGAGTCTGGGAGTGCTTCTGGTATGTAGATCTGATTTTGGTATTGTTGAATGACTAAGTTATCATATTTTGAGACGGTATATTGCGAATTTTTCTTAGATCTGAAAAGATGAGTTCTCAGAAAGTTAGTAGTATCAAAGTTCCCCAATTCGATAAATCTAGATATAATCTATGGAAGAAGAAAATGCTATTATATATTCGGGCATCAAATCCAGAGTATATTAGGGTATTGAGAGAAGGAAGACATTTTCCAATAAAGGAACATCCAGAGTTGCCTAATATGAGAATGTTATGTCCTGAAGCTGAATGGAGTGCTCGTGACAAAGAATTGATAGCTCTGGATGAAGGCTTGTAGCTTATTTTGGTGGAATCGATGGATAATGATATGAGTCACCAAATAATGGTCTGTGAGAGTGCTAGGCACATGTGGGAAACTATATAACTACTTATGGAAGGAACTGAAGATGTCAGGCAGAATCGACTGGATATCTTGACTTCACAATATGAGGCTTTTAAGTCCTTTCTTGGAGAAAGTATCACTATGGTCTTTGAAATACTGGACAAGCTATTAAATGAATTAGTATTCATGGCAAGACTTATCCTTAGAGAGAAGTCAACAGGAAGTTTATGATAGTCCTACCTCTCCATTTGGAGAATAAGGCTTCATTTGTTCGTGAGCAGGTTGACTTTGAAACCATGACACTTGAGAAGTTATATGGTAAGCTGAAGACTCATGAAATGGAGCAGGAACAAAGGAAGATCATATATGGTGGTGGTACAGTTGATAGCAAGAATGATGAACTACTCAAGATAACTACTCTTGAAGCCAATGGAATCAAAGAGCTTGACATTACTGCGATAATCCTAAGTCTAAAGATGAAACGCTCTTTGAAGCTGGGATGGATGATGGAAACCTCTCTGGGAATCCAAGTGACTACTACACAACTGAGGAGCTGTAAAGTATGGAAGATCCTACTATGTCCAACTTAGCTGGGATGTTCAGTAACATCAGGTTTAGAAGGAAGCAAGGGTTTAGGGGTTCTGGAAGTAGCAGCCGTGGTCAGAGGTCAAGTTCATCTTCAGGATCAGGTTACAAGACAGGGATGGTAGACAGAAGCAAGTTCAGATGCTACAATTATGATGAGGTAGGGCACTTTGCCACTAAATGTAGAAAGTCCTAACAAGTAAGGGATAAATGCAAAGTTTATCAGAAGAAGGACTCAGGTAGCTCAAGGAAGTATCCAGTGAAATCTTACATAGCTGAAGGGAAGAGCTGGGATGACACTGACAATGAAGAAGAGCAATATGGAAATCTAGTATTGATGGCAGAATCTTCTTCTCAGGTTACATTTCCAACTATTCGTGCTTTACCTCCAGATAACTTGTGTGAGAATGAACAATGTGTCGCCTTCAGGAAGACTATCCTAGTATATAGAAATATTGTTTCTCATCACTATCTTAAGGAACGGTGTAGTACAAAGTAATGCATTGAACAACATGATGTCGTAAAAGAAGTATATAGAAACGTCAGTACTACACTCAGATGTACTATGCTTTATGTTGAAGACCTTAAAGTAGAACTAAAGAAAGTTAAAGATAAAAATGATAAGTTAGTTCTAGATAGGGTCAGTGTTGAGAATCTTAAGCAAACCAATAGATATTTTGAGCTTAAGATTACTAAGCACCTTGAGATAGATGAAGAGCTTAAGAACAAGAATGCAGAATTTGAAACTAAGTTGCATATTTTTACTAATTCTGTAAATCTTGCTAAGAAGCTCATAGTTGATCAAGTAGTAGGTGGAAAGGTTGGGATAGTCTTAGACTATGACGAACATAGAAAAGTTTCTAAGAAATGAGTAGTTGAAAATGAGCCTGTAGAGAAATTTGTTAATCCCCCTAGTACACCTCATTTTCTTAAGGAAGCTAAAAAGCCTCTGTTTAAGAAAGCTACTGTTTAGCCCTTTGATGAAGATAATCTTTATATTTATCATGAGATGCTTGTTGAGGATCTCGAGCTCTCAAGGAGACAATATGTATGTTGCTAGTGACTCTGACTTATCTTTTGACGGACTAGGTTTTACTTCCAAGAATAAGAAGAATAGAAGTAGAAATGGCAGGATAGGAACTAATGGCCCTAGGAAGTTATGTAATAACTGTGGTTCTGCTGGTCACCTTACTGATGCTTGTAAAAAGGTTAAAGTAGACAATGTTAAGAATGCTTATGTGCATAACATGTCTAACATGCCTAAACTTTTTAAGTGTGATAAATCTGTTTGTGAGCCATGTGTAGTATCTTTCATGCACACTTATTTTGATTCCATACACTCACATAATACATCTCATGATCATGATGTGAATGTTAGTAATAACACTGGATCAAAGACTGTAAGCTCTCCTAAATCTAGTAAAGTGGCACCTATCACCAAGCCCAAGAGCAAGTCTGTTGGTGCTTCTGAAAGTGATGAGGAAACAGTCAATGATTAAGCAAAAACTGTTAAGCCTGTCAATTCTGTTAAGAGAAATATATATATTCAAATGCTTTTAAGTCTTCTGGACCCAACTTAGTTTGGGTACAAAAGAAAACTTAATCATCTTTATTTCTAGGGCATTAAGCAGAAGAAGATAATGTGGATTCTGGATAGTGGATGTTCAAGGCATATGACTGGAGATAGTGCCCTGCTATCAAAGGTGGTTGAGAAAGCTGGCCCAGTGGTTACTTTTGGACATGAAAATAAAGGATATACTATGAGATATGGTTGTTTAGAAATTGGCTATATCATCATTGAAGAAATATCTCTGGTAGAAGGTTTTATGCATAATCTCCTTAGTATGAGTCAGTTCTGTGACAAAGGATGTGAAGTTTTGTTCAAAAAGGAGAAGTGTTTGATCTCTAATCAGAATAATGAGAAGCTAACTCTCAATGGAGTTAGAAAGGGTGATTTGTTCGTTGATGACTGGAATTCTACAGATGGTCAAGTTATGTGTTTCTACCGTAAAGCTTCTCCAGATGAAAGTTGGTTATGGCATAAGAAGCTCACCCACTTGAATTTTAAGATAATGAATTTCTTGGTTAAGAAGGAATTGGTGAGAGGATTGCCCGAGATGGAATTCAGTCCTGATGGACTTTGTGAAGCATGTGAGAAGGGAAAGTCAAATAGGGCATCACACAAGAAGAAGACAATGACTGACATCACTGAACCATTACAACTCCTTCACATGAATTTGTTTGGACCTATCAACGTCATGTCTATGTCAAGAAAGAAATATGGCTTAGTGATTGTTGATCACTATTCCAGATACACGTGGGTGTTATTCTTACATTCAAAGGATGAAACACCTGATATGATTATTGATCACATCAACAAGATTGAGTTAGAAGCTGGAGTGCCTGTGCGAACAATCAGATCAGATGATGGAACAGAATTCAGAACTGCAAAGCTGAATGATTTCTGTGTCCGGAAGGGAATCCCAAGACAGGTTTTAGCACCAAGGACACCACAACAAAACAGAGTGGTTGAGAGGAAGAATCGAATATTGGTTGAAGCTACAAGGACTATGCTTAATGAAGCCAATCTTTCTACCTACTTTTGGGCTGAAGCAGTTAATACTGCATTCTATACTCAAAACAGAACCTGGATCAAAAAGAGGTACGAGAAGACACCTTATGAGTTAATGGGCAACAAAAAACCAACAGTGAAATACTTTCATGTGTTTGGAGGAAAGTGCTTTGTGCTCAAGGACGATGAGCATCTTGGAAAGTTTGATGCTAAAGCTGAAGAAGGTATCTTTCTGGGCTATTCTCTGGAGTCAAAGGCTTACAGGGTGTATGTAATTAGTGATCAAAAGGTTGTGGAAAGCCTTTATATAATATTTGATGATGCCAAGCTCCCAAGTATTCAGAAGGAAGATGATAATGATAATCTTGATGTTGAAGATCTTTCCGATGGAGAAGATGAACCTGAAGTTGTTCCAGAAAACAATGACAATGGAAATGATCCTAATGATCATAATTCTGATGCAGACTCTGAAGGTAATGGTCATTAGACAAGTAATGATAGTCACATTATCTCAGGAACTAGTCCTCAAGCTTCGGATTCTGGAGATCAAGCTGGCAACAACTCAGAGGGAGCAAAATAAGGAGAAGAACAAGGATCTGATAGTCAGACACAACACAATTCTGGAAATACTGAGTCATCAAGGGATAGTCTAACAAGACATAAAGTATGAATTAAAAACCACCCTCAGAACTTGATACTTAGTAATCCAGATAGTGGAGTTAAGACTAGACACTACACCATATATGGCCTCTAGCAACACCCAGAAAAAAGTGTAAAATGGCCAAAAAATGTTATCTAAAGCAAAAAATCAGGCTATGGTTCCACTTTTTGAAAATTTCATGGTGTTGGATTTGCCTGTGCTACAATAGGGGTCTATGGTAACATATTTTGAACTTTTGGTAACACACCTGAAAATGTAATAATAGACCACTTATGGTTACACTTTCAGTATCTATGGTTACAAAAGGCAGGTGTAACCATAGTTCTATTGTAACATCCATAAAGATTTAGTAACATCAAAAAATTTGTTATAATAAACTCTTTCGCAACATCATATTTTCTATTGTAACACCGGATGATAAAACAATTCAATATTTTGGTAACATCTTTATATCTTATTGTAACATTTCTTTTTTAATACTTCTGTATCTATTGTACCATTTTTTTCATATTTTTACCAACATAAAAATATCTAATAATTACACTTATAACAATAGAAACTTAAATACATATTTAACTTAAGAACACAAATTCAAAGTTCAAATACAACATAATAATACAAGTTTTAAGTCAACTAAAATAAATAAAGTTTGCAAATTCATCCAAAAGCCACAACTTTTGACCACATTTCTAATTAAATAAAAATAATCTCAGGTTTTAACATCAAATTTATCTTCCAACAAGTTCCTGCCTTGCCAAAAATAATTCATGTACTTCTGCTTGTGCTTTATGTAGATGATTTGAGGTTAGCTTCCGTCCTTGCGATTATGTCCTTAAGACTCCTTGCTTGATGTTATATTCTATAGCTCCCATATAAGAACGAAGCATCTGCAGCTCAAACTGTGTAGCGACATGTTATTTCCTTTAGATTGTAAAAGTCTAGTGCTACTGCATGTTATTATAACTAATAATAAAAAGGATGTCCTATTATCCCGATACTACTCGGTGATCTATACATAAATATTAAATAACAATGTTATAATGTTAAGTAACATTACTTTGGAAAAAACTATTTAACAACGTTAAGTAATTTCCCTAAATATATGCTCATTATAATTCACAACTGGGAGTGAAGTCATAAAACAAAAAAAGAACCAGAAAAGTAATTTCAAAAATCACCTTAAAATATGTGGAAACACCAATGGATTCATGTTCATATATAGAGCAAAACAACTAAGAGCTCTCACCTTTTGTGTAGGTAGAAAGATGATATAATGTCAAGAAGCAAGCATCCAGATCCTTTAGAGTTTGTCCCTTTGGGATCTTATATATTGGATACCTGTAATTAGTTAATCACTATTAAGTCCTGTGTATAGACATGCTTGTGCTGAACAAATGTAGGCTGAATGCAAATTACAATAGTCTGTACCAGGCCACAGATATCCAACAGGTGGGCTGTAAATAAAATAAAAATAAAATTAGTTATCTATAATAATAAAAATAAAAAAACTAATCAAAATATGTAATAAAATTAACACCAACAAATAAAACACATTTACACCCTAGAAGTACAAGTTTTCAAAGTAATATAAAAAATTGAACAGAGATCAAAAACTATTATGGAAGGGGAAGCAGTGGTTAACCTTGTCTGCTAAAGGTCCCCAGCCAAAAGGTGGATCTCGTTCAAGATACTCAAATAACAAGAAATCTTGAGCTCTACTAGGTTCTCTGATATGGTCCCAACATGACTAATTTCTTACAGAATAATTTCTTAATCATTTCTGTTGATAGCCAAATAATGCATTAGGGCATTTGCCTATGAAGCCATAGCTTTCTTCCTAACAGAGCTTTTATTTACACTGTACCTGAGGCTTACAATACAGATTACAAACAGACTCGGACACAGTTATGTTCACCACTCTCCAGCATAAAATGACATGATAGAAATAAAATTCATCATCTACAACAATATGTGTGTGTATGTGTGTGTATAATATGTCCTACATGTCTGACTGAGCGAAATAGTGATATAACATCTAAGCTTAGAATTACAAAACTTCTTGCTATGCATACCTTTATCAAATTTTGATATCATATGCAGTTAAAATAAGAGAAACTAAGGGTGCATTCAAACAAAGGTGGGGAATGGAAACAAGGACTTGTGAATGTTAAAGGACCACAAGTGGGTAAAAGTAATCTTGAAGAAACCATCATGGATCATTGTAAATTATTCATGATCGAGATTAAGCATAATTCATGAGCACTGTATGTGATGAGGATCAAGGAATGAATATGTTAATTTGGATTTGGTTATGCGTACTCGAGGATATGTTCCAAACTAAAGAGGTTGTGTACAAGGAAAACAACATCATCATCGTGGAACACAATGATTTTCTGGGGGTAGAGAACTTGTTGAATTCACCTATCTCAACAAACTATCTTATTCTTTCGAGTTTACTTCCAAAGATATTGCTGATGGAATTGAAATTTAAGGCTTTCAAGTTCTACGAGAAATCACCTCGTTATGTGCTTATTCTTAAATACTTTAGAACTCGAGGACGAGTTTTCTTCAAAGGAGAGGAGAATGATGAGGATCAAGGAATGAATATGTTAATTTGGATTTGGTTATGCGTACTTGTGGTGATGTTCAATTGGAGAGGATGCAAACATGGGTTATGCAGCTTACTTGGACAACAGGGAATAAAGGAGCGATGCATGAAGTTGGACAAGTAGCTGATTATTATATAATTATTAATTCGAATTTTGCTTGCAAGTTTTACCTTTCACTTGAAAGGGTTTTTCTTGTTTTAAGCACTTAGGATTTTATTTTCCTATTTGGATTTGGTTTTTGTCTTTTTTCTATTCGGATTTGGTTTTTAAATTTGTTTCCTAGAAGGATTCAGATATTGGCTAATTCAAGCTGATATTGAATTTCTCTCGGAATCCTATTGGGTTTGGGTTATTGTCTAAGCCTATAAATACCCTTCTAATGTAATCTTTTAAGGGAGATAATGGATGATATAAAACTTTTGTTTTGAGATAAACTATGAGTAGTTTTTCTTCCCTCTAAACTTCAATTACTGGATTATTTTGAAGGTTAGATTCGAATTACTTAGTTTCTGGATTGATCTAAGCAATTTGAGATTCAAAGTTCACGTTTCTGGATTGATCGTGTTCTTTTGAAATATCCTCTTCTTCTCTTATCCCTTTTCTTCTTCTTTCTTTATTTGTGGAGAGATCCACATCAGTATGCATGTTAAAAAACTTACGATCACCACGCTCCCAAACACGCATCTTTACATGTGATCGAGAATATACTTGCACAAATTCTGCAATTTAAAAAAGGCCAGAGTTAACTTTTAACAGATAAGCAATATACCACAAGAGAGAAAGGTAAGTTGTATTATGATATATGTCATTGGTAAGGTTCAATGTTAGATCCATATTTTATGGTTAAAATGTGTGTTTAATGTTTATGGACAAGAAAGTGACCAAGAACTGGTACTTTTAAGAACAAAAAAAAGTTTGATACAATATATACTATACTAAAATAAATAAAAGCACTGTGCTCCGCAATTAGTAATAAACAGAAACTATCTGTAGAGATAGCTAAAATTGACTTGTGTTGATGTGGGCAGGGAACATATTGTGATGTTCAAATTTTGGATATAAATCTGCAAGATTTAATTCATCTACCCGTAAATTCTATATGGAGAATTGCAGAAGATGACCATTAAGTCAGTACCATGCCAGAATTATATTCTGTTATTTGAGTATCTTGAACGAGATCAAAATTTCCACCGCTATCTATGTCTGAACATGACTGTTAAAGTTACACGACATGAACTGTAGGGAGATGACGGTTCTTTTTATCATCAGAAACCCAGGTGATGGCAACAAAAACATTATTTAATCCCAATAGGCCTCTAAACTCAAAAGGCATTTGTGTTTCAATAATAAATTACAATCTGAAACAAATCAAAAACCAAACATCCACGTGTAAGCAACACACAAGTGAGTAATAGGAAATCTACATCTAAAAATCCATCTGATCTGATGATGAATATAGTAGCATAATTACAGTCTCTGGAAAAAAACCAAGCACAATCACAAACATGTCCATCTAAAAAACTTATGACCAATTTAAGAAATTGAGAACATACAGCGTAACCAAACTGACTCATCCTTCTACACTAGCCTGAATCATCTTAATCAAACAGGCAGAAAATAATTGAATTTAATTTTAAAAAACTGCTTAAAGCTAATAATTGAAGATTTAAGAAGGTAATAATTAAAGACAAACCTCTAATTAATATAAAATCCACACATTTACAACATTAAACTATAAGCTATAAGTAGAGCAATAATTTAATTAACACTCTATAGGCACGTCTTTATATATTCATGTATATTCATAATAAAAACAAAAAAACTTTTAATAAATTGTAGTATACTTTAGCAATTCGCCACAAAGTTTCAATTATAATGCACCTAATATAGAGAGTGTGTGTGTGTGTATGTGTCTGTGTGTGTGTGAGAGAGAGAGAGTGAGTGAGTGAGAGAGAGAGAGCTAGAGAGAGGTGAGAAGAAAAAACTTCTAGCAAACAGTAGCATACCTGAGCAATTCACCACAGAGAGAGAAATTTAACAATACCCCTGTAAATTAGGAGTTAACACTTTAAACAAATACAAAATTAATAATAAAGATTATAAAAATTGAAAGCTCATAAACATAAACATCTAATTGATATCATCAACAAAGATCAAAAAACCTTGTGTAGAATTCATAATTGAAGGCTTGTGTGTAAGCCCCAATTAAAACCATAACTGGTAGAACTCGATTGCTATAAACATGTTTGAAGCTGTGAAGATTGATTTGGTTGAAGAGAATAGCGCAAAAAAAAAAGTCCAGTTAAGAGAAAAGGTTAGGGACGAGTGATTTTGAGAGTTCGAAGAGAGGGGTGAAAGTGTTTGGATAAGTGAGAGAGAATGTTGGGATAAGTGGGTTGAATTTTAGGTTTTGGCCATCCAAATTTTGGATTAGACCATCCAATTTCTCCGCTTATTTTTTTAGTTCTGTGGTAACACATTTATTATTATCAATACTAACAATGTATTTCGTGTTACAATAGCAGTGTAATTATGTCTATGGTAACATCAACTTATCTCTACTGTAACGTCAAAAAAAAGTGTTAGCTCATATCAACTTTAAGTGATTTAAGGTAACATTTTTGCTTCTAACACCAAAAAAAATGTTGGTAAAGGCCATATATGGTGTAGTGAGTAGAGCTACAACAAATGAATGTTTCTATTCTGGGTTTCTATCTCAAATGGAGCCAAAGAAAGTAGATGAAGCTCTTGAGGATCCTGATTGGGTGATTGCTATGCAAGAGTAACTCAATCAGTTGGAACGACAGAAAGTGTGGAAGCTTGTACCCAGACCTAAAGACAAATCAGTGGTTGGCACAAAATGGGTTTTCAGAAACAAGCTTGATGAAGATGGAATTGTAACTAGGAACAAGGCGAGACTGGTTGTTAAGGGATATTCTCCAGAAGAAGGGATTGTCAACAATGAATCCTATGCACCAGTTACTAGACTTGATATAATGAATCGTACATTTATGTATTATTTAAATGTGTAATTACTAAAAAATTACATAAATAAAATATGTATGGTTTTGTTAGCTGGGTATTACTTTGCGATGAGTTATAAGTGATTATTGGTGTTCGAGATTCATTTGAGTAATTATTTGTGAACTGTGTTGTTTTGTTTTGTTATATTTAAAAGTGATTTTATTAAAGAATTATTTCCATAAATACTTGGATTATCTCTACAATCATTTTTATTGCTTCATAAGTTCATTTATTACTTTTAGGAGTTTATAAAATTTAGAAATCAATATTTTATTAATTATTCATCTTTAAATGATTTTCTGATTGTATTTAATTGTAAAATCAATATTTAATTCTAGAATTCTTCAAAAATTACGAAATTCGTATTTTATTAAGTTTAAAATATTTTGATAATTTTAAAATTTGTTCGGAGTTTTTTGGGATTAATTCGACCCGCACGTTGTTTCGTTTAATCTTTAAATGCGGGTATAAGTTGCGCTCCAAAAATGGTTTAAAAATTTTGAAAATTTTATTTTATTTGTTTAGGAATTTTTAGAAAATTTTAAGACTATTTTGGCTATTTCTCGCATTTATTTTATGTGAAACTTTGTATCGTTAATTGCGTAATTGCGGGTCAGGATAAAATTCTTCGTAAATATCGTGTGACAGCTATATCAGTAAACAGATAAACACAATTGTTTTAATCCATTTTACACATCAATCTCTCATCTATGTTCTTCATTTTTCTTCCTTGAGTCTCTTTTTGCCTTTTAATCTCTGAATCACTCTCTCTCCCGTCTTTATTTTCTTGCATTTCGTTCGCTCTTCTCCTGTAGCTTCGCCTCTTGTTGCCTTGTATTTCCCCTGTGCCGCGCTGTTGCTTTTCAGGTGTCGCCCTCCTTGCTTTTTCGGCAAGGGGTGGTGGTGCGTGGTCTGTGTGGTTGTGCGATTGATGTGCGTGTGGTTGCGTTAATTTGTGTGTTGTCTGTGTTGTGTTTTCGGGCTGGTTTTTCCGGCTGTGTTCTGCTTTTCGGCTACCGCGTGTGGTACACGCGCGTGCGTGTATTGCATATGATAGCTGTTTTCTTTTTTATGCTTCTGAATTTTTGATGAACTGAATCTGTGATATACGGATGGGTATGTTTAGTGGTTTATTCGATAAACTTCTAAAATTTTGAAGTAAATAGCTACAATATTTACTCGTGTTATTTGGTACAATATTTCGAATAAATCCCCATAATTATTCAAAATTTATTTTTGAATATTACGAGTTAATCGGTGAAACTCGTGACTGGAAACCCTGTACGGGTACCTCCGGGTTTTACCGCCGTCAGCGATGAATACCGATGAGCTGACGGTGGACTGTGATGACGCAATTCTGAGTCCTAGTATATAATATATAATAAATTTAAAAAGTCTATTTTATAATTTTCGAGATAAAGTAGTAGTTAAATACTTATTCTCGAGATTGTTTGAATTGCGTTATTAGTTTGGATTGTAAATGGTGGTTGTTGGATTTATTGCCTGATTGATATATTGTTGTGATATCGAATTGTTTCGACGGGATAGTCTGATTAATGAAGGAAGTGCTGCCCGATTTCTGTTAAATCAAATTATGGAAATACGGGGGCGTATCCAGTAATTATCGGGACTTTAGCGATTATATGTAAATATTTCATGCGAACCTGATTGTACGTTGTGGTGAAATGTTTTGCCAAAACCAATAACCCTAATTTTTTAAAATGACGAGTATACGTATTTTCTGAAAACGAACACCGAACTAATTTTCGATAACGTAAACCCTAACTGATGCGTGTATTACAATAATTTGTATGTTACGAGTTGGGTTTTGTTATCGTACGGGTAAATTTTAGCGAGGATATGTCAAGCATAATCGAATGTCTAAACTAGGGTATTTCGACTCTGTAGGTTCTAGTCGGAAGGCCCGAGAGTTGGCACAGGACCAACAATAACCTAGTGATCAGTCGACAAGCTCTGCAAGGTTCCAATCGAAGGGCCTGAGTGTCGAGGTCGAATCCAGGATAGTCAAATAGTAAGGCAATAAAGCCGAGTGTCCAAATCGGTTCAAGGTCAATCAGAAATAGTTGTAAAGCTCTGCAAGGCAAGTACCCATAACCATATCTTTATGATTCAGTAATACATGAATAATTGTTGATTTAAATTATGTACCGGAACAGAACGTTTTAAGTTACGTATCCCATGTGGTAAAATTATTTTGTTAACCTTGTGTTTTGGGGGAAAGTAAATTCTGAAAATACCTATCTCTAAGTTTTGAATAAAATGAAAACGTTTTGGAAAATGTGATGTGATAGAATTAATTTAAAAAGAGATAGGTAAGTGGTTTGGAAAACTGGATAAAGTTGATTAGATAATTGGATGAGCGTGCGCACGGACCCGTAACGGCCAGGAAGATAGCGTAAGAGGAGAAGTGGTTGCACACCCTATTTTAACTACCAACCCAGCATGATAGGGACCTAGCTAGTCTCTGAGTTCCGGAACAAGTTTCATGGAATTGCAGATGGAGCCGTCCTATGGAGATAGCCTGATCAGCTATCTCACCAGGGATCATCCATTACATTCATATATGAGCGTAATTTTGAGGTTCCCGTAACGGAATAAGTGATTTTGAGGTTCCCATAATGGAACAAGTGGTTTTATGGTTCCTGTAATGGAACGGAAGAATTGGAAATGAAAGTAGCATGCTAAAATTGAACTCTGGTATTCACACAGCACACAACTAATGATATGTTTTACAGAGCATGCTAGTTATTGATATCCAGTTTATACATGTTTTACTTCTTTTCATAAACAAGTTATGATTGTTGTTTCTATAACTGTTTATCATAAACTGTTTTACTTGTTATTCATATATTGGTACTGCTGAGCAATTGATTGCTCACCCTTGCAAAATGTTTTATATATGTATTGTAGATACCTAGGAGATTCTTCCGTGGTAGTCAGGGCAGAGTTACAGCTCCTTCCATGTTAGGCTCCTCTGAGGTAGTTGTGTCGAACCAAAAATGGTCTATTGGGTTGTTATATTAACATACTATTGTTAAAGTGGTTGTAATGAATTTTTTTTGTAGTAATTATAACCTAAGTCATACTTAAACCTGGAAAAGATCTTGGTAAGAGGGGTCGTGATTATGTTCTATAATTGGAATGGATTATATTATGTTGGTTGTTGTGTTGTGGATGACATCAACTCCTGACCCCGGGGTCGGGGCCGTCACAGGTGGTATCAGAGCTACAGGTTTGAATCCCTGATTTAGGTTAAGGAGTAGAGTCAAAAGAGTATAGGAAGATTTATATATAGATGTGAGTCTGCAACTCAATCAGAGAAGCGAGTCTTTGAGTTCAGTCAAGGGTTTCGGAGGCGTAACCCTGACATCTATTGAGGATTGGTTGGAACTGCCCTAGCTTTTAATAAGTCTCCCTTGTGTATAGGTATCATTGGAAATGTCTGGTAGAGGTTTCTAGTTTCCTTTCTCGAGGAAGCGAGTCTTGTCGTGAAAGTTCAAATGAAATGGTAATAGTGAGCGGTTGCTATGACAGCCGAGTCTTATAGTGAATATGGATCAATACTGTGGTTTATATCTTGAACCCTTATATTTCTTTCCTCAGAGGTTCGAACGATTGATTGGGGTAAACAATACATATGATTTGACTATTTGTCTGTGTGGCAAAGGGTCTGGTGGGACGCCACCGAACTATGTGTTATAAATTATATGGTACTAAGACTGGCCATCTAACGTACTTGTATGGTTGCTCTCAGTCATATCTACATCTTCTTCACTTTTCTTTCATAATGGATTACCTTGATATCGAAATTTTATTTGGCATTTTATGATAATGAATTTCTTCAATAACCTTTGTAGTTAGACAGTCCTAGTTATGGAAAGTAAATGAAGAGTTGACTGTCAGGAGGAATAAAGTTCTATATCCAGTGGCTATTTCGGAATAATAGCAGCAGAAAGGATTCAGGATCCATTAGAGAAGGTTGTCATCTTAGAAAAGTTAATTCAGTGGTGAACGAGTCTATGGCAAATGATAGGAAATCGCCTTTTGAAGAATGGTTGGTTGAAACTTGGACTAGTATGCCCAGCAGGGTTCAGAGTTCTTTAAGTTTGACCTGGTTGCGAGTTTTCTTTTTGGTAGTTGTGGCTGATATAGCCAACCCCGTTTTGTTATGTTGGTTAGTGATATATATGGTGATTAGTATGTTATGTGTCACAGTATTGTGAATCGCGGAGTTGATTAGTGGCAGTTGGTTAACATACTTGTTGGTGTCGGCTTGAGTTCGACTGGTAGTCAATAATACAGAGGAAATGATGCCCAAATTTTCGGAAAATACCCTACTTTTAAAGATATAACGTATACTTTTGTGTGTTATTGATGTTTATATTGATACTCCAATTGAGTGCAATCTCGGTTCGTGAGAGCGGTTGTTATAGCCAAACTAACTTTATATAATGGGTCTTTGGTTTCAGTTAGCTAGCCATTACTTGGTCCGATTGATCAATTAAAAGAGAGACTTGGTTAATTTTACCCACTAATGGCCAGTTAGATAGAAGTCGGTTCCAATTAGATTAAGTCAAATTCTGATGTGATTTTCATATCCGAAAACAAAGAATGTTCTATGTTTTAAATGTGGTCACAAGGGTCATTATGCGTCAGAATGCAATCCCGGAAAATCTAGGAGTTACTTGTTACAATAGTGGGTAGGTTGGGCATATTTCAAGGAGTTGTGGAATGGTTACTCAACGTAATACATTCCAAGGGCCAACATCCAGCACAGTTAGAGGCAGAACTTTCAGAGTGACCAAGAGATCGAACGCCTAGGACTCGGACATAGTTGGAGGTGCATTTTCTCTCAACTTCATACCTGTTAAAGTTTTATTTGACTCAGAAGCATCTAATCCTTTTATACCAAAGAAATGTGTGAGTAAAACGAATTTGATATTACAAGACTTAGTCGAGCCTTTAACCATAAAAGTGATCAATCAAGATGGACTTTCAGTGAGTCACTTCTGTCTTAACTGTCAATTAGAATCCATGAGTATTCTTTTCAGCTAATCTGACACCCTTTGAGCTAGAAGATTTTGATGTGATTTTAGTAACGGATTGGTTGTCATGTCATAAGGAAAAGGTTGATTTTCAGAAGAAGCAAATTATAAAGTGTACGTAAGCCAATAGTAAGGTAAGTTTCAAGGGGCAGAAGCAAGATGAGAGGTTCTTCCAATCATGCGAGAAAAGGAGTAATAAGCTAAGGATATAAGGTAGATCCACCATATATAGGGATACAAAGAAGAAAGCATTTAAATGGGAAGAAATTTTAGTAGTAAATGAATGCTCGGAAGTCTCTACGAATAAATCACTAAGATTACCATAGGTTATTGGATAGAATTTCTCATTGATATAGTACCCCGAGTCGAATCAGTGTCAAAGGCTCCATATTATATGACCAGTGGGAATGAAAGAATTAGTAGGCAATTGGAGGAGATATTGGATATGAAAGTGATCATATCAGATATATCCCCGTGAGATGTACTCGTGATCTTATTGGAGAAGAGGAATGAAATTATGAGATGATGTACCAATTATCGGAAGTTGACAAGTGGATGAATAGGAATAAGTAACCCCTATTAAGGACTGACTACTTATTTGACCTAATTTAAAGAGTGTGTTATTTCTCGGGGATTGACTTAAGATCAAGTTTGAGGTCATACCAAAGGTTGCACAAAATATGGGCATTACGAGTGTCTGGTAATATTATGTGGATTATCAAATGCACCAGTCACCTATAAGGATTTCATGAACATAGTGTATAAGGAGTACTTGGATAGTATAATTATATTTATTGATAACATCCTCAGCTAATCAAAGATTAAGAAAGTCCGTGTAAAATGCCCAAAGATTTCCCTACCTAGATTAGGAGGGAAACAGCTATACGCTAAGTTTCCAAGTATGAATTTTGACTGGGATTAACAAAGGATTCCGATTACTTCATGAACAACCACCTAAGCAAATCCGGTGTGGTAATAGATGCCTTGTGCAGAAAGAAGGGATTGAATGTAACTAGAATCACTGAGGAGTTAATAAAAGAATTGGAAAGAGTGGAAGTTGAAGTTCAAATACCTGAAGGTGATAAGAAGTGAGTATATGAGATTACTTTCCATCCTTAACTAGTGGAAATGAGTAAGAGGTGTTCGAATATTTGGAAACTAAGTTGAAAATGAATACTACCTATCATCCATAAATGAAGGGTTAAAACGAGTGAACGACTCAGATAATATAATTTATCATGCTAGTAGGCGAATGCTACTTGACGAAGCCTTGTAAGAACGTAAACATAGAACTCCGCTTTATGGAGATAAAGTGGGAGAAAGGAAGTTGTCAATCCTAAGTTAATTTAGCACACCAAGGACGCAGTGGTGTTGATTTGGAAAAGAGTTGAAGCAACTCTAAATAGACAGATGAAGAACGCAGACTTGTATCGAAAGGATATGAAGAATAGAAATAGGATCGATGGTATTGTTAAGATGTTACCTTGAAAAGGGTTGATTAGGTTTGAATAAAAGGGCAGCTGAGTCCTAGATATATTGGACCGTTTGAGATACTGAGAAAATCAGGTAGAATCGCCTATGAGTTAGCGTTGTAGCCATAGCTGCAGTATACTCGTAGCATGTTAAAATATTTTTATGCCAAAGCAATATATTCTCGAATTGAATCAAGATAGTGTGTACGGACCAATCTAGAACCTAAATAGACCTCAGGAATGAGTTTATATCTATAGTGATTATGCTTTGAATAAATCCTCGAGTTGAAGAGTCTACTTGGGAGTTAGAGCCAGATATGCTTGACAAATATCCTCATTTGTTAATTAGCAAAAAAAAAAAAAAATATCCTCATTTGTTTAATTAGATTAGATTCTGAGGACAAAATCTTTTTAAGAGGTGAAGGATATAACGACTCGTACATTTCTGTATTATTTAAATGTGTAATTACTAAATAATTACATAAATAAAATATGTGTGTGGGTCTAGTCAGTTGGGTATTACTTTGCGATGAGTTATAATTGGTTATTGGTGTTTGAGATTCATTTGAGTAATTATTTGTGAACTGTGTTGTTTTGTTTTTTTAGATTTTAAAAGTGATTTTATTAAAGAATTATTTCCATAAATACTTGGATTATCTCTACAATCATTTTTATTGCTTTATAAGTTCATTTATTACTTTTAGGAGTTTATAAAATTTAGAAATCAATATTTTATTCATTATTTATCTTTGAATGATTTTTCGATTGTATTTAATTATAAAATTAGTATTTAATTCTAGAATTCTTCAAAAAATATGAAATTCGTATTTCATTAAGTTTAGAATATTTCGAGAATTTTAAAACTTGTTAAATTCGACCCGCACGTTGTTTCGTTTAATCGTTAAATACGGGTATAAGTTGTGCTCCAAAAATGGTTTAAAATTTTGAAAATTTTATTTTATTAGTTTTGGGATTTTTAGAAAATTTTAAGACTATTTTGGCTATTTCTCGTGTTTATTTTATGTGCAACTTTATATCGTTAATTGCGTAATTGCGGGTTAGGATAAAATTCTTTGGAAATATCGTGTGACAGCTATATCAATAAACAGATAAACACAATTGTGTTTATCTTCTTTACACATCAATCTCCCTGAATCTCTCTCTGCCTTTCAATCTCTCAATCACTCTCTCTCTCCCATCTTTATTTTCTTGTGTTTCGTCCGCTCTTCTCCTGTAGCTTCGCCTCCTGTTGCCTGGTACCTCACCTGTGCCACGCTGTTGCTGTTGCTTTTCAGGTGCCGCCCTCCTTGCTTTTTCGGCAAGGGGCGGTGGTGGGTGGTCTGTATGGTTGTGCGATTGATGAGCGTATGGGTGCGTTAATATGTGTGTTGCCTGTGTTTTGTTTTCCGGCTGGTTTTTTTCGGCTGTGTTCTGCTTTCCGTCTACCGCGTATAGTACACGCACGTGCGTGTATTGCATATGATAGCTGTTTACTTTTTGATGCTTTTAAATTTTTTATGAACTGAATCTGTGATATACGGATGGTTATGTTTGGTGGTTTATTCGATTAACTTCTAAAAATTTGAAGTAAATAGCTACAATATTTACTCGCATTATTTGGTACAATATTTTGAATAAATTCCCATTATTATTCGAATTTTATTTTTAGAGAATATGAATTAATCGGTGAAACTCGTGACTGGAAACCCTGTACAGGTACATCCGGGTTTTACCACCGTCAATGATGAATATCGATGAGCTGACGGTGGACTGTGATGACGCGATTCTGAGTCCTGGTATATAATAAATAATAAATTTATAAAGTCTATCTTATAATTTTCGAGATAGAGTAGTTCTTAAATACTTATTCTCGGGAGTGTTTGGATTGCGCTATTAGTTTGGATTATAAATGGTGTTGTTGAATTGATTGCCTGATTGATTGGTTGTTATGACGTTGAATTATTTCGACGGGATAGTCTAATAAATAAAGGAAGTATTGCCCGATTTCCGGAAAATCAAATTAAGGAAATACGGGGGCATATCCAGTAATTATCGGGACGTCGAGCGATTATATGTAAATATTTCATGCGAACCTGATTGTACATTGTGGTGAAATATTTTTCCAAAACCAATAACCCTAATTTCATATAATGATGAGTATACGTATTTTCTGAAAACGAACACCGAACCGATTTTCGAGAACGTAAACCCTAACTAATGTGTGTATTACAACAATGTGTATATTACGAGTCGGGTTTTGTTAGCGTACGGGTAAATTGTTAGCGAGGATATGTCAAGCATAATCAAATGTCTAAACTAGGGTATTTAGACTCTGTAGTTTCTACTCGAAAGGCCCGAGAGTTGGCATTGGACCAAAGATAACCTAGTGATCGGTCGACAAGCTCCACAAGGTTCCAATCGAAGGGCCTGAGTGTCGAGGTCGAATCCAGGATAGTCAAATAGTAAGGAAATAAAGCCGAGTGTCCAAATCGGTTCAAGGTCAATCAGAAATAGTTGTAAAGCTCTACAAGGCAAGTACCCTTAACCATATCTTTATGGTTCAGTAATATATGACTAATTGTTAATTTAAATTATGTACTGGAACCGAATGTTTTAAGTTACATATCCCCTGTAGTAAAATTGTTTTGTTAACCTTGTGTTTTGGGGGAAAAGTAACTTCTGAAAATATCTATATCTAAGTTTTGAATAAAATGAAAATGTTTTGGAAAGTGTGTTGTGATAGAATTGTTTTGAAAAGAGATAGGTAAGTGGTTTGGAAAACTGGATAAAGTTGATCAAATAATTGGATAAGCGTGCGCAAGGGCCCGTAACGGCCAGGAAGATAGCGTAAGAGGAGAAGTGGTTGCGCACCCTATTTTAACCACCGACCCAGCGTGACAGGGACCTAGCTAGTCTCTAAGTTCCGGAACAAGTTTTATGGGATGGCAGATGGAGCCGTCCTATGGAGATAGCCTGATCAGCTGTCTCACCAGGGATCATCCAATACATTCATATATGAGCGTGATTTTGAGGTTCCCGTAACGGAACAAGTGATTTTGAGGTTACCGTAACGGAACAAGTGGTTTTTTGGTTTCTGTAATGGAATAGAATATTTGGAAATGAAAGTAGAATGCTAAAGTTGAACTCTGGTATTCACACAACACACAACTAATGATATATTTACAGAGTATGCTAGTTATTGATATCCAGATTTACATATTTTACTTTTTTTTCATAAACAAGATATGATTTCTATTCCTGCAACTGTTTATCATAAACTGTTTTACTTGTCATTCATATATTGGTACTGCTGAGCAATTGATTGCTCATCCTTGCAAAATGTTTTATATATGTATTGCAGATACCTAGGAGATTCTTTCATGGTAGTCATGACAGAGTTCCAGCTGCTTCCATGTCAGGATCCTCTGAGGTAGTTGTGTCAGACAAAAAATGGTTTGTTGGGTTGCTGTATTAAGATAGTATTGTCAAAGTAGTTGTAATGAATTAGTTTTGTAGTAATTATAACCTAAGTCATGCTTAAACCTAGAAAAATCTTGGTAAGGGGGTTGTGATTATGTTCTATCATTGGAATGGATTATATTATGTTGGTTGTTGTGTTGTGGATGATGTCAACTCCTGACCCTGAGGTTGAGGTCGTCACACTTAAAGCCATCGGGATGTTCTTATCATTTGCAGCATATTCAAACTTCAAGGTATATCAGATGGATGTGAAATGTGCTTAACTGAATGGTGAGCTTGAAGAAAAGGTCTATGTGGAGCAACCTCCTGGATTCATAGATCCTGAGTTTGAAGATTTTGTCTATTTTTTCTTCAAGACTTTTGATGGTCTAAAGCAAGCATCGAGAACATGGTATGACACTCTCTTAGAATTTTTTCTTGAAAATGGTTTCACTAGAGGTTTCATAGATAAGAATCTGTTTCATAAGAATCATAAAGATGATACCATACTTGTGCAAGTATATGTTGACGACATTATATTTGGGTCTACGAATGATGCACTTTGTGCAAGGTTTTCTAAGCTTATGCAGAGTATGTATGAGATGATATGATTGGTGAGTTGAACTTCTTCCTTGGACTTCAAGTGAGTCAGAAATCAAATGGAATCTTCATTTGTCAAACGAAGTTCATCAGAGATCTTCTGAAGAAATATCAGTTGGAAGATTCAACACCTGCTAAGACTCCGATGGCAGCTACCAAAAAGCTTGATCAAGATAAGTCTGGTAAGAAGGTGGACATCACTTATTATCGAGGAATGATTTGACCATTACTCTACCTGACTGTGAGTCGTCCATATATTATATTTACTACATGCTTATGTGCACGTTTCCAAGCTGATCCGAAGGAATCTCATATGATAGCCGTCAAAAGAATCTTTAGATATCTGAAGGGTACACCTAATCTAGGTATCTGATATCCTAAAGATACATGCTTTGATCTCATCGGCTACATAGATTCTGATTACGCTGGTTGTAAGATTGATCGGAAGAGTACTTCGGGAAGCTGTCAATTTCTTGGGAGAAGATTGGTTTCTTGGTTTAGTAAGAAGTAACATTCAGTTTCTACATCTACTGCTGAAGCTGAATACACTGCTATTGGATGCTGCTATTCTCAAATTCTTTGGATGAGAAACCAACTTCGAGACTATGGACTTGATTTGAAGAATATTCTTATCTACTGTGACAACACAAGTGCCATAGCAATCTCAAACAATCATGTTCAGCATTCAAGGACTAAATATATTGATATAAGGTATCATTTCATTCGAGAGCATATAACGAATGGTATTGTGGAACTTCATTATGTTCCCACAACGGACCAAATTGCAGAAATTTTCACGAAGCCACTTGATGAAGTTACATTCAACAAGTTGGTTAGTGAACTTGGCATGTTGAATTTGTCCAATTAATTGGAAATCAACAAATGTAATTTGGTGTGGTTAAACTTTACTACCCCAATAATGATGCTTTAAGGGGAAAGTAAGTTTACATATCTATTTCATTATATATATCCATGTTTGTAAACTTGTTTTGAAGCTAACTGATTACCATGTGTTACATGTTATATGCTAGTGGTAAGTAAGTTAGAATTTTTGATGCAATATATGAGTTGTTTGAATTTTTACATGCTATATGTTTCTCTGATGCAAATACTCATAATATTGATATTTATTTTAGCACACACACATCTCAATCTTATTTGCACCTTGATTTAAGATCATATAATCTCTTTTGTGATTCTATCATAACTTTGATTTATAGGTTTAGATCCTGTGCAACTAACTTGAGTACTCTGTTTATATATGTGTGATTATATCATGTTTTCTGAGTCATTCTGTATGATTTTTGAGCTTCAGACCCTAGGTAACTCTGACAATAGATTCCTCGGTCACTTTGATTCTCTGTTTATGCTAGAATAACTCTGTCTTCTTTGTGCTAGAATAAATATGCAGCATGACTAATGATAGTTGTGATATGATTATGTTAGGAGTAGTTTTTAATTGGTTTAGTCTTGTGTTGACTAATCAATTGGTGCAGACTTGTTGGATATACTCTTTGCATAATTAATTGACTGTATGACTTATATGTTGACCCTTTATGTAACTCTTATGATCTTGCAATGCTTATACTCTATTTTGGATATTAGATCCTGATATATTTCTTATACTCTGATTACCTTAGGCAAATCTTATAAGTTTAGAACACTGTTCACTCTCTTTCTAGTATAATGTTTATCTGTATTAGACTAACTTGAACTGTTTTGAGCTAATGAGATTTGATTGAGTAGTATTGTCAAAAGAATCAAAAAGCATGATCATCTAAGACATCCTTCATGAATCCATATTGTGGTAAGTAAAGGTAATAGATCTCTGGTTCTAAAATCACTATGTTCCTGATCATTAAATTCTCTGATATTGTACTTCGGATGTTTGTGATCTTCAACACCCTCAGTGGTTTTAGGAACTGAGTATGAGCCTATCAAACCTCATAGGTTCTAGCCCAAGTCATTAGAACCAAACACTTCTCAAACTGTATTCCATTATCCTACTCTGATACATCCCCCATATTTTGCTCTGATTCACTAAATTTTCTTGAGATACTAACTGAGTGATCATACAAAATTACCATTTGGTTTTGGAGTTGTGTTGAGAATGAGGGAGATAGTTCCAAGAAGCTCCACATAAGGAAGGAAAGGTCAACCCTACAGTTCTGTCTCTCACAAAGTAGTGGAGTATCTATAACCTGAGACATCTGTAAGCCCATCTGTATTCTCTCAATAGAATATAGAGTTGAAAAAGGCATATAAACAGATACTAGGTGCATTTTCCCAACAAAATGTTATCTATTGAAAATTCGCCTATCAGCCAGGGCATCTGTATGAGAGTCACTACCCCTTGGTTAAAATGTTTCCAATGCATATGTGAGATTCACACACACAAGGAAGGTATTGACACAATAATCATTGTCAAGCCATATCAAGGTCAATGACAGTGGTTGAAATCCTGGATCATGTTATGCTCTTTATCTCTGATCTTGAATGAGAACATATGATCCTGGAAGTTACTCGGTCTTAATTCTCAGATCCTAGTCTATGATATGTAATATGATCTTGGACTCTGCTCTTTTGGGTTAAGATCGTGGAGGCTCTGATAAGTCCTTACAGACTTTAGAAGAAATCTTCGATCCCTAATGGCATATCGTTGATCATTGGTTATCTTCCCAGAATTCAAATCTGGAAATGATTTTGACTTAGTCAAAATAGCAACTTGTAAATGAGGACTCGGATATCATGTGACGAGTTTATGAGATATACTTCTTCATGGAAGTTGAGGGATATCGGGAATTCTGCCACCTAAAAGAATCATCAGTTTCCCTCTCAGAAGGAACATTTCTGAATCTCTTGACTGAGAGTTTCCATCCTTCAAGGTGGAAGGCAACTTTTCTATGAAAAGGATTTTCTCGTAGGTACACTTGGATGTTTGGAGCTTTGAGTGAGTGACACACTATGAGACTGAATGAAAAACACTTGAGTGTAGAGTGGAGTGAAACACAATGTGAGATCACTAAACAGAAATCACACACTTGCACTGTGAGGAATGGTTACCAAATAATCTCTTCACTTGGTTGGTTGATCCTAAGGCTTTACTCTTAATACATTTTGAAGGATTACTCAACTAAGCGGGAGAGATTATAAAGAGATTATGGACTAATAGTCTTTCTGAAACTAAGAAGAGGGATTTCTAAGTTATCTTAGGGGAGAGATTATTTGGTTTTGTTTCTAAGTTCCAAAATGTTTTCTATGTGCTCTATGGGAAGATCTGAAGATTATTGAAGACAATATTTGGAAGATGTATATATATGCAACTATAGATAAGGGAGAGAAAAATATGTTCTCTGTTGAAGTTGAATGTTTATAGAAGATGAGGTAGATATAAGATAGTATTATTTCCAAGTCCAGGAATGAAAGTTGAAAGCTGATTGAATATTTTTGGATATAGTTAGTTGAGTTATCCTCCAAACTGTTACTTTTCCATTATTATTTGACCGTTGTTAGGGCTACAACACGCGCTAATAATTCACGCAAGTATACGCATTCACAAGTAATATATAATTCTTTCTAGTTCATTCCCACAATTTAGGTTAACTTTATGATTTATGCGCCTATGCAACAATGATATGGTTATTATTCAATGCTAAGAGAAATAACAAGTCGGTTTTGTTTATATCTAAGATATTAGCTAACATGCATTATCTAAAGAGAATAAAGGGTTTGATTTACTATATGAGACAAACATGGGATTCTAACTTCATTAAATACTTCATTCAAAGACTTCTTGTTCTTAACCTTAGCATGCAATGGTGATGACACTAACCAGATAACACAAAACTGATAAACGCCAATTTTCGTTGCACGAATAACATACTACCAGACATCCACAAAAGAGATAGAAGCTGAATAGACACCAAATATGTTGAGAGCCTATATGTCTATAGAATTTGACAACACAAAGGTTTAATGCGCAAGTTATCTATCCTGATTACATAGGGCAAGTAAGATGGTTAAAATTACCTATGAATCATGCATAACAAATACATGAACCTATATTAGCATGGCAACTTCTAAACCTCTATATTCACTGTCGCTTTAATAGAGATTAACACGCTATCTTATATGTTAGCTTCACCACCGCGGGTGCACTGCACTTCTGTAATCCTGGCGCGACCGCGCGCTACTACAGTGCGGGCGCGCTGACTCTCTGGAGATAAATCCTGAATTTTTCTTTTCTTGTCGGTTTGAGTTGGTCTTTTCACGAGCAATCTTCTTGACATATTCCTAACACCAAATTAGCATCAAAACAATGCCAAATCACCTGGAACCCTGGTAAATGCCTAAAATGCAAAACACTATAAAAAACACATTAACAACACCAATAACTTGAGTTCAAAACATCAATTCAAAGCTTTACAGAGCATTATAAGATGACATAAATGCCACTCAACATACCCCCAAACTTGAATCGATGCTTGTCCTCGATAAACAGACTCAAAGAACAAGAAATAAAAATGCATGAATGCAATCTATATGAATGCGATGATCCTCATAGAATAACTTAACCAATCAATAAGCAACATCTCAACAAATGAAATTATTCGCACAAGTTCAATCAAACCTCACAAATCAACTCACAAACCAGAAGCGTGCGCGTGTGCAATTGCTTAACAGATATACTAACGCAACTAGATCAATAATCATGACTCACTACTCATCAAGGCAATCACAAGGTTATAAATAGAATAAACGCTAAACTAAAAATGGCTTATAACACTTCAATTTTATTATCGGAGTTATACATGGATCCATACTTTTATTGCTAAAACATAACAACATAAATATGCTTATTTGACCGTGCAATGAGTGAGGTCCATAAAAGACTCATACAATAGTACCCATGTAGCGAACATTAGGTTAGCGGATCCCAGACTATAAAAGCCTTAGGTCACTACGCACAAAGTCCCCTAAGAACTTAATAACTCGAGTACTAAAGAGCCCACTCGTGATCAATTATACATAACACATTTTTTTCTTTCTCTTTTTTCTTTTTTTTCTTTTTTCCTTTTTTCTTCTTTTTTCTTCTTTTTTCTTCTTTTTTCCTTTTTCTTTTTTTTTCAATTTCTGAATGAGTGCGTTTCGCTCCATCTCATTCAACCCAAGACTACTCATATAAATATGAGCCGGCTACTAGCCATTTGACACCTAGCCACAACTAGCATTGAAATCATATATTTTTCTCCATTTTTTTTCAAACATCCATGTTTATTTTACCACTAAGAGAATATCATACATTCTAACTATAAACATGTCATTAAACCTCGATAAACAAGCAAACAAACCATGATCATGATCTAGCACGCAAGCAACCTATAAGACTTAGTGAAATTATCTTGCTTCTAGCATGCAAACCAACTCGATAAGACTTAACATTCATCAACCGGAAAATTAACTAAAGGATCATGTTATCATGAAAATGCATGAATTATATGCAACATACTATAGCAAAAGTAAAAAAACTACATGATAAATATATGCAACTATATGAACTAAACTATCATGAATATGAAATCTATATGAACTCACCGAAACATATTCCTTAAACTATCACCCCCAAACCTAAATTTTTCACTGTCATCGGTGAAGGTAATAGTAAGGAATCAGGCATACCTACTCGGAATCAGGATCCTCACCCTCAACGGGTGGAGTGTCAGGAGCGTCTGGAGGCGGACACACAGAATCCTCATCGAATACTGGCCACTAGATATTAACTCTGGTAGCTCTGAATGTAGTCCCCAATACCTGGGTGAGATCATGTGCAAACCGACTATGAATGCCATGCATCGCATCCATCCTCCTCACTAAACGCTTATACTGCGATGTACTCATACCAACACTTGCATCTGCTTCCTGCTACTGCTGCTCCTGTGACTGGGAAGGACCTTCTTCCCCTAACTGAGATCTCCATGCGGATCTGCTCGCCTAAGACGACCCACCAGCTGGCCTTCCACCCGGTAAATGGTCGTAATAGTACCCAAGCCCTTTCAGATCAAGCTTACCTCCATCCCACCCTTGTATAGTCAACAACGTACTCCTATCGATAGGAGCACTCGGAAGCTGAAGCTGCTCATGTGCGGTCCAATGAACTCCAACCGCCACACACAACTTCATCACAATGGACGCATAGGGTATAGAACCCGTAGTACTCCCACGTCAGAACCTCAAAATCCCCTGATGGATAACCATACCAAACGTCAACATAGTCTCCCTGAAGAATGCCCCACAACAAGCATGCACGCTCCACAGTGATATGGATAAATAAATTATGATTGTATAATTAAATACTGCATTAATTGTACAAGCTGTGGGCTGCTAGGCCCAATAAAAAGATATATGATACTTAGACCAGAATGGTTAAGCCTGATGGACCAGATCAGGCCTGATGGAATAAAAAAGGCCCAAAAGCCCTGATTATTAATTAATTTCATAATTAATTAATAAGGGACAAATCAGATGTTGAAAAGAGTCCCGATAAGGATATAAATCCTTGGAGATTAGCCTCAAGGGGACCTAAAAGGATAAGAAATCAGTTTCCTACTATCTAGGACTCCAAAGTCCATTCTAATTATGAGACTTGCCCACCAAGTCTCCTATACCAAGTCCAATTCAAGGACTCCCAACATCTATATAAGGGGTTTCACCCCCACCAATCAGAACTACGTTTTTTGGCTTGATTCTCTAATTCACAGAGATACGTAGGCATCTCGTAAAGGCAGATTGAGTCACAAAACACGAGAGCAGCCATTAAAGGCCT
Source organism: Apium graveolens (assembly GCF_009905375.1). Classification (NCBI taxonomy): domain Eukaryota; kingdom Viridiplantae; phylum Streptophyta; class Magnoliopsida; order Apiales; family Apiaceae; genus Apium; species Apium graveolens. Next base: position 3,742,899 of record NC_133656.1, on the reverse strand, counting down.
TGAGCTCCCGAATCTTAGTATTAAATACAGCAAGTAATAACCTTAGTTTTTTATCCATAACATTTGGCGCCGTCTGTGGGAAAAGCAACAACAACTATGGCGAGAACATGGAGAACAATTGGAGCTCTAGAGGAAGGAACACCATCAGAGACAACCCAGGTGATTTCATCAACCGTGGAGGTTCCTCCCCATTCAACTTATGCATCTACTCAGGGGGAAGCCCAGACAGGGGCAACTCAACCTCAGCCATAAGGGACAACTCCCCCGACTATTCAAGGTACAAATCCTCAAGTTCAACAAGTACATATACCTGTGAATTCTCGACCCGTCGGGTATGAATATTCAACTGTTGTTACTACTAACCCCCCTTATGGGATGCCCCTGAGGTTGGAGGAAGCGGATATGCTGGGCGAAGCGAAGCACGAGGGCGATCGCCCCCCTATATACGAGGTTTGGGTCCTATTCCTGAGGATCGGGAATTTTCTGGTCCTTACACTGAGAGAGACTTCGAATCTTCGGATGATGAAGTGGCCCCGAGAAGGAGGCGTCCTGGAAAAGAGCCAATGGCCGATGGAAGGCAACGCCCCCAAAGCACCCCAGGGGCGAATCCCCAAGAAGTGCAGGAAAGGATCAGGGCTCATGAGGCTGAAATCCAAAGGCTGAGGCGTGATTTGGAGGCTCACCAGGCCACCAGACCCCAGATACCTCCTAGGGGGAGAAATCCTCCTCCTGTCATAGACCTGGATGGTCCAGTAAGAAGAAGGGCTGTTGTCCCAAGAACTGATCCAAGCAATCTCCTTCCCCTTGGAGATCCTGATGATCCAACTCCACCCTTCACAGAAGAGATAATGAATGCCCATATCTCAAGGAAATTCAAGATGCCCACTATCAAAGCCTATGATGGCACGGGAGACCCCGCAAATCATGTTAGGACATTCTCCAATGCACTGCTGCTGCAACCCGTGAATGATTCTATAAAGTGTCGGGCCTTCCCTCAAACCCTGTCGGGTATGGCTCAAAGATGGTACAGTCGCCTGCCCCCAAATTCTATTGAATCGTTCAGAGAATTAAGTCAGGCTTTTATTAAGCAATTCATCAGTGGAAGAGTTCATGAGAAAAGTTCAGCATCCCTTATGAGTCTTGTGCAGGGAGCTAAGGAATCCTTAAGAGATTACCTGAATCGTTTTACAAAGGAGGCTTTAAAAGTCCCGGACCTTGATGATAAGGTAGCCATGATAGCACTACAACAAGGAACCAGGGATGAGTTTTTCAAGATGTCCTTGGCCAAACGTCCCCCTGAAAACATGTTGCAACTCCAAGAGAGGGCAGGGAAGTATATCAAGGTGGAAGAAAGCATGATGAAGACCGTAGTAAGTAATGAGCCCACTGGAGGCAAGAAGCGAAAAACTGATTTAGAATATATTGCAAAGGACAAATATCCTAGAACCGAACAAAACCCTGATTCAACCCCCAAGAAGGGAGGACCTGGGCAAAAGTTCACTGAATACGCTAAGCTTAATGCTCCTAGAAGTCAGATTTTGATGGAGATTGAGAAAGACAGAGATGTTCGCTGGCCTAAGCCCTTGAAGGCCGATCCCGCCAAGCTAGATAAGAGCAAGTATTGCAGGTTTCACAAAGATGTTGGCCATGACACCGATGAGTGTAGGCAATTGAAAGATGAAATTGAGTTCCTCATTCGAAAAGGAAGATTGAACAAATACACTGGAGAAGGAGGGGATAGGAATAATAATGGAAGGAAGAACTTTGAAGATCGTAGGAGGGACCAAGACGATCAGGGGCGAAACCCCCAGCCTAGAGGACCAGTTATAAACACCATTTATGGAGGGCCGAGACCTCGAGGGCCTGTGATAAACACGATCTTTGGAGGTCCAACTGCTGCTGGATTGTCCAAAAATTCCAGAAAGGCATATACTAGAGAGGTTATGCATATTGTTGGAGAAGCCCCGAAGAGGGCCAGGACAGAAGTAACATTGGCTTTTGGTGATTCCGACCTAGAGGGTGTAAAGTTTCCCCATGACGACCCGCTGGTCATAACACCAATAATTGGAAATAGCCCGGTTAAGAGGGTCCTTGTGGATAATGGTGCTTCTGTGGATATCTTGCTCCACGATACCTTTCTAAGGATGGGATATAACGACTCCCAGTTAACACCAACCGACATGCCGATATATGGATTTGCTGGAGTAGAATGTCCTGTGGAAGGGATAATTAAATTGCCAACCACCATAGGTACGGAGCCAAGGCAAGCAACGCAGATGCTGGATTACGTGGTGGTAAAGGCTAGTTCAACTTATAATGCTATCATGGGGAGAACAGGGATACATGCCTTCAAGGCAGTCCCCTCTTCCTACCATTCAGTTATGAAGTTTCCCACCCGAAACGGGATTGGAGAAGAAAGAGGAGATCAAAAAATGGCTAGAAGCTGTTATGTGGCCTCTTTGAGGGCAGATGGAGTCGGGGGGCAGGTTCTTCCTATTGAAGATATGGATATTCGAGAAAATGATGAGAATAGAGGAAGGCCAGCAGAAGAATTGGTCTCGGTTCCTTTAGAACCCGAGAATCCTGAGAGGACGACTTTCATTGGAGCCACGTTAGAGGAGCCCCTTAGAGGGAAGTTAGTGAAATTTTTGCAAAAAAATAGTGATGTGTTTGCATGGTCAGCAGCTGATATGCCAGGCATAGACCCGGAGTTAATTACTCACAAGCTAAATGTAGATCCAAGTCGGAAGACAGTGAAACAAAAGAAAAGAAATTTTGCCCCAGAAAGACAAGAGGCTATAAAGCAGGAAGTGGAAAAGCTCTTAGAGGCTGGTTTCATTGAGGAGATTCAATTTCCGGAGTGGTTAGCAAACCCTGTAATGGTGAAGAAGGCTAATGGAAATTGGAGGATGTGTATAGACTTCACCGATTTGAATGATGCATGCCCCAAAGACTGTTTTCCGCTGCCTAGAATTGATACTTTGATTGACGCCACTGATGGACATGAGATGCTGAGTTTCATGGATGGGTTTAGCGGATACAACCAGATCAAAATGCATAAGGATGACATTCCAAAGGTATCATTTATCACTGACTTTGGTGTTTATTGTTATCTTGTTATGGCATTTGGTCTCAAGAATGCAGGAGCCACCTATCAAAGGTTGGTGAATAGAATTTTTAAGGATCTTATTGGTAAGACTATGGAAGTCTATGTTGATGACATGTTAGTCAAGAGTCTAGTAAAGACTGATCATATAGCCCATTTAAGGGAAGCTTTTGAGGTCCTGAGGTACCACAAGATGATGTTGAATCCGATGAAGTGTGCTTTCGGAGTAGGATCTGGAAAATTCTTGGGATTGATGGTCTCGAAGAGGGGAATTGAGGCAAACCCCGATAAAATAAAGGCAATCCTGGACATGGAACCCCCCAAAACTGTCAAGGATGTTCAGAAGCTCACAGGAAGGGTTGCTGCGTTAGGACGATTCATCTCCAAGTCAGGAGACAAGTGCTTGTCATTTTTCAAGTCACTAAAGAACATCAAAGACTTTGTATGGAGTGAGGAAAATCAGAAGGCATTTGAAGAGTTAAAGAAGTATATGGGCCAGGCTCCGTTGTTGGCCAAGCCAGTTCTGAATGAAGTTTTATTCTTGTACTTGGCTGTTTCAGAGAGCGCCTTGAGCGCCGTGTTGGTTAAGGAGGAACTGAAAGTTCAGAAACCCGTATACTATGTCAGCAAAATTTTGCATGGTGCTGAGTTGAATTATTCAGCCATTGAGAAATTCGCTTTAGCCTTGGTAATGGCTTCAAGAAAGCTGCGTCCTTATTTTCAAGCTCACCGGATTGAAGTGCTAACAAATCAGCCACTGAGAAACATCATTCACAGTCCCAAGGCAAGTGGGAGACTGATTAAGTGGGCAATAGAGTTGGGAGAGTTCGATCTCAAGTATAAGCCGCGCACGGCTATAAAAGCCCAGGCACTAGCTGACTTCGTGGTGGAATGTACCATACCCAACCAAGAAGTCGGGGGGCAGGAAGATACCATACCACAAGACAAGGGAGTCGACAATGGGGACAAAGAGAAGGATGATAAAGAATATTGGGTTCTCTATTTTGATGGGGCATCAAAAACAAACTCCAGTGGAGCAGGATTGGTTTTGCAAAGCCCTGATAGATTCTTAATTGAGTATGCTATGAAGCTAGACTTCCCAACCACAAACAATGAGGCAGAGTATGAAGCCCTGATAGCTGGCCTTGGTCTAGCTGGGACACTTAGAGTCAAAAACTTAAAGGTCCGTGGAGACTCGAAGCTGATCATATCCCAGGTAAAGGGAGAATTTGAGGCAAGGGATGAAACGATGGCTAAGTATGTCCGCCTAGTAAGGGCTGTGATGACCCAATTTAATGAATGTCATGTTGAACACATTCCAAGGGAAGAAAATGTTAAGGCAGATGCGTTATCAAAGTTCGCTTCGTCTGAGATTGAAGAAAGTTCAGGAAGTGTGTACTTCCGTGTTTTGAAGACACGAAGCATAGATGTTAAGCTAGTGGCTCCCATAGGCTTGGGGACGTCATGGATTGATCCCATCAAGGCTCACATTCAGACCGGTTGGTTGCCAAGTGATGCAACTGAAGCACGGAAGTTAACTGTTCGGGCACTAAGGTACTCTTTGATAGATGGGATTCTTTACAGAAGATCTTTCGTGGTTCCCTACTTGAGGTGTCTCAGGCCCGATGAGGCACGCTTGGCTCTTGAAGAAGTGCATGAAGGTATTTGTGGACAACACTTGGGGGGCAGGGCCTTGGCTCATAAGATAACTTGTTTAGGCTTCTATTGGCCAGAAATGATGACTGATGCCAAAGAATATGTGAAGAAGTGTGATCGCTGTCAGAAGCATGCACCAGTTGTTAGACTACCCCCCGAGATGCTGACCTCTATCAACTCCCCAATCCCCTTTGCTATGTGGGGGATGGATATTCTAGGGCCTTTCCCTATGGCCACAGCACAAAGGAAGTTTCTGATTGTAGCCATTGATTATTTCACTAAGTGGATTGAAGCCAAGCCCTTGGCCAAAATCACAACTAAACAGGTTGCACAATTCCTGTGGGAAAACATTATGTGCCGATATGGAATTCCCCGTATCCTCGTCACTGACAATGGAACACAATTCAACAACGAGGAATTCAAGAAGTATTGTGAAGAAAATGAAATTGAGTTACGGTTCACCTCTGTGGCTCACCCACAAGCTAATGGGCAAGCAGAAGTAGCAAATCGAATAATCCTGGATGAATTAAAGAAAAGGATCGAGAAGTCAAGAAATAATTGGGTGGATGAGATACTTCCCATATTATGGGCCTATAGGACTACCTGTAGAGTTACGACAGGAGCAACTCCCTTCATGTTGGCGTATGGGGCAGAAGCAGTAGTTCCAGTAGAGATATCACATTCCTCTCCAAGGATTCAGGCTTTCAATGCAGAAGAAAATGAGGAAGGGCAGAGGTTAGCCCTGGATCTGATCGATGAAGTGCGAGATACGACACATGCAAAGGTAGTAGAATATCAGAAAAAGGCTTCATTCTACTACAACCTAAGGGTTAAAGAAAGGTTTTTTAAACAAGGTGATCTAGTCTTGAGAAAAATAGAGGCTTCTGGTGTCGGACAGAAAGGAAAGCTAACCCCAAATTGGGAAGGGCCGTACAGAGTCAAGAGCGTTCAGGGTAGAGGAACCTACAAGCTGGAAACTATGGATGGTTTTGAAGTCCCGAGGACCTGGCACGCACAAAACCTGAAGGTTTACTACGTGTAAGATAGGCGAAGTACGATTCTCACTTGTCATTATGACAAGTAGGTTTAAAAGCACCTTGAAGCTTTGCTTGCGTAGGATTTTATATTCCAGTAGAATTTACTTTGTCTAGTTATTATTAATTAGGGTCGAACCCATGCTATGTAAGGTTTTGAAAAACCAGACTTCATATTAAAGAGCTTGAAATTATTTCAATCTAAGGGTGTTTAAGATTCAAATGCATATTAAGATTGTAAACTCAAAGATAGAAAGAGGCAAGAAAAGCAACATATAGAATACAAGCCCCGAAGGGTAATAAGTTCTGAATACGATTAAGTCAATACATAGAAAGCCACAATGGGCCAAACAAGAAAAACAAAATACTCAAAGATCCTTGAAGAAGTCATCATCGATGTTTCCTTCATTGGCAGCAGAAGAAGGAACTGGAACAGGATCAGCACCTCGAGGAGAAACAGCTTCAGCCTCAGCAGAAGAAGCAAGAATAGGAGAAAGAGGGATATCATCAAGAAGAGGCTCTTTCCCAGGAATATCAGGGACTGGATAGGCAGTGAGAGTCACCTCCGGAATCTTCTTCCCAATCTCCTCTACTATCTGCTCCCAACAGCTAGAAAAGGTCTCCGGGAAGTTAGCATCGTACTCAGCATTTAGGACATCCTGAAAGTCCTGAGATGCCTTATACTCAGCTATCACCTCAGCTCGGGCCCTTTGAGCATCCAGCTCCAGCTTACGAACTTTCTCCTTCTCGTCCGCCAGCTCCTTCTCTACCTCACGGAAATGAGTGAAGTTGGCCTCGGAAGCCTTGAGGTACCTATCCCTGTCCCTCTCAGCAATAGTTAGGCTGGTCCTCACATTATTCAAATTGTGAAGGGCAGCCTGGAGATAGGTATTCATCTGCACGAACATATCAAAGTACAGTAAGTAATAATAAAAAAAAAACAGTTAAAAAAGGAAGAGGCTTACAGAAGCCACGGCCTGAGCACCCAGACGTTCAATCTGTAGGTCATCAGAAGACTCGACGATCTCAGCCCTGTCACGAGGCGTGATCACACTCTGAGACCAAATGGCGGCAGCCTCGGAACTCCCTACCACCGTGTCCCTCCTCTGAAGGCCCCAAGTGACGGTGAAGGGAGAGTTATCTTCATCAAGGCTAGGAGGCCTCTGGGATAAAAAAGTAGGGACGACCTCCTGAACCGTGACTGAAGGGCCGTCACCAATCCTAACCCGCTTGTCGCGGTGGCTCTCAACAGCAGAGCCCTTGGCTGCACGGGCCTCCCGCTTCTTGAAGATCGTGTCCAAAGCGGCCCTAGCTGCAGGCAAATACGAGCACGTAAGAAAAAGGACAAATAGAGAATGGAGGATATGGAACAAAAAGGGGAAAGAAATACCCTCGGAACCAAGGTCACTTAGACCTAAACCTTGCAAATTACCCTCTGAAAGGATGAGAGCGCAATGGTGCAAGTTATCAGCAGTAATGGCCTTGATGGCCGCATCCTCATCTATCCCCAATTTTAGGTCTCTTAAAGACCCGTCTATACTTTTTGAGAAGTTGGGCCTGAAAAAATGGTCCCAACCCTCCTCGGAATCCAGAAATATATAAAACCACTCACTCTTCCATGTTGGATACGAGTCGGGATTGGTGCCAGAAATAAAGCAGGAACGAGCCAAGGATCTATGAACTATTTTGACCCATCCTTGGTCCTCAGAAGCATTTACAAATTTAAATAAATAACGAAAGACACAAACATTTGGCTCAAAACCGTGTTTACGAGATTGGGCCATTTAACAGTGAATAAAATGCCAAGAGTTGGGTGTGAGTTGGGTCGGACAGACTCGGGCCTCAGCCAAAAGGCGAAAAACAAAAGGATGAGGAGGTAGGCGAAAACCAGCATAGAAGGTTTCCTTATAGACCCGAATGGCCCCAGGTTTTGGGTAGCAGGCCCTATCATTTGGGCCTGGAGCCTCGGCCCTATAAGGGTGAGAAATGCCAAAAAGGCGGGCTATGGTACCTACTTGATCTGGACCAAATCTAGAAGGATAATTATATGCATCTAAGTGTAACATATTAGGAAAGGCTTGCCCAAATTCGGTTAAAAGATCCCTAAGAGAAATAACTGAGGAATGTACAAGAGATTTTTTACCTCGGCTGGCCCTAGAGGGATGGGCAACAGCTTGGGGGACATGAGAGTGAGATGAATCGGAATCCGCCATGAATGAAGACAAAAACCCAGGAAGCTCTTGAAAGTAAGTAAAGAAGATGAAGATTCAAACGGAATCTTCAAAATAAGCCCAGAAAGCGGCGGAGTAGAAAGCCGGAAATCGCTTGGAGGTGGCGATTCTTGAGAGACTAATTGCAGAGTTGAAATTTAGAAATTTTTGTGAAAGTGAAGTGTGAGAAATGAACTCACACTCCACCTCTTATATAGAGGAGCTCAAAGATGCACAAACGGGCCTGGGCCTAAGAAAAAGGCGGGAAGCCCATAAGATTTGAATTTTGAAAAGATTTAAAATCAAAGTTCATTGAATGAATCAAGGCTCGAACAGCCCCAACAACGCTCAGGATGCATCGTCCCTAGACGTTGTTAGAAGTGTGGCTCCTAGGCGTGGTACAACAACGCCCAGGAAGCATTTGTCCCCAACAACGCTCAGGATGCATCGTCCCTAGACGTTGTTAGAAGTGTGGCTCCTAGGCGTGGTACAACAACGCCCAGGAAGCATTTGTCCCCAACAACGCTCAGGATGCATCATCCCTAGACGTTGTTAGAAGTGTGGCTCCTAGGCGTGGTACAACAACGCCCAGGAAGCATTTGTCCCCAACAACGCTCAGGATGCATCGTCCCTAGACGTTGTTAGAAGTGTGGCTCCTAGGCGTGGTACAACAACGCCCAGGAAGCATTTGTCCCCAACAACGCTCAGGAAGCATCTGTCTTCAACAACGCCCAGGACGCAAGTTTCCTAGACGTTGTTAGAAAACTGTCTCCTAGGCGTGGGTGCACAACGTCTAGGATCTATGAAAGCATCTGTCTCCAACAACGCCCAGGACGCAAGTTTCCTAGACAGTATTAGGAAACCGTCTCCTAGGCGTGGATCAACAACGCCCAGGAAGCATCAGCCTCCAACAACGCCCAGGACGCAAGTTTCCTAGACATTGTTAGGAAATCGTCTCCTAGGCGTGGATCAACAACGCCCAGGAAGCATCAGCCTCCAACAACGCCCAAGACGCAAGTTTCCTAGACGTTGTTAGGAAACCGTCTCCTAGGCGTGGATCAACAACACCCAGGAAGCATCAGCCTCCAACAACGCCCAGGACGCAAGTTTCCTAGACGTTGTTAGGAAACTGTCTCCTAGGCGTGGATCAACAACGCCTAGGATGTATTGAGCAGCAAAAGTTCTGTTTTTCTGATCATTTAATTAGAAAAATAAGAAAATTCCTTAAATATTTTCTGAAAAATGTTAATATTTTCAGAAATTAGGAATAAATCCAGAAAAATTAAAGTATAAATCCCAGAAATTAGGAAAAAAATCCAGAAATTCCTTAAATATTTTCAGAAATAAGGAATAAATCCAGAAAAGGATCCCAGAAGTTAGGAATAAATCCAGAAAAATTAAAGGATAAATCCCAGAAATTAGGGAAAAAATCCAGAAATTCCTTAAATATTTTAAGAAAATAGGGAAAAATCCCAAAAAATTAGGGAAAATCCCAGAAAATTAGGGAAAATCCCAGAAAATTAGGGAAAATCCCAGAAAATTAGGGAAAAATCCAGAAAATAAGGGAAGAATCCCGGAAATAAGGGAAAAATTCCTGGAAATTAAGATAATTCCTGAATAAAAGGAAAAATTCATTGTAAATGTGTAGGTCGCTCCACACTTTACGGAAAAATGAAACCCTGTAAGGGAACGAATAGACTTAACTTTTGCGAAACCTAATCGATGTTTCCCAAAAGTTGGGGGGCAAATGATATGGATAAATAAATTATGATTGTATAATTAAATACTGCATTAATTGTACAAGCTGTGGGCTGCTAGGCCCAATAAAAAGATATATGATACTTAGACCAGAATGGTTAAGCCTGATGGACCAGATCAGGCCTGATGGAATAAAAAAGGCCCAAAAGCCCTGATTATTAATTAATTTCGTAATTAATTAATAAGGGACAAATCAGATGTTGAAAAGAGTCCCGATAAGGATATAAATCCTTGGAGATTAGCCTCAAGGGGACCTAAAAGGATAAGAAATCAGTTTCCTACTATCTAGGACTCCAAAGTCCATTCTAATTATGAGACTTGCCCACCAAGTCTCCTATACCAAGTCCAATTCAAGGACTCCCAACATCTATATAAGGGGTTTCACCCCCACCAATCAGAACTACGTTTTTTGGCTTGATTCTCTAATTCACAGAGATACGTAGGCATCTCGTAAAGGCAGATTGAGTCACAAAACACGAGAGCAGCCATTAAAGGCCTTGAGCTCCCGAATCTTAGTATTAAATACAGCAAGTAATAACCTTAGTTTTTTATCCATAACACACAGTAACATTATGTACATGAGAAGATGGCATGATGTTCGAGCAAATAAAAGAATTCCATGCACACGTAAACTTGTTCATGCACGAGGTAGAGAAAGCGGCATACTCATCGTGCCCCTCTTGAACTTCCAATGAGTTTCGGACACACACAATGTCGCAACAATCAAATCCAAGTTAAACTCCTCTGGAGTCTTCTCGTTCCAATTATCCTGATCGGGCTTCCCCTCGGGTTGATTAATCACCCTCCTAATCGCCTCAGCACTGTACTCCACAGTCAACCCCCTCACTACAGAAAAACCGTTCTTCTCCACCGTAGCATTCATGTAGAACTCGCGAACCACACTCATGGGCACAGCAGTGGGTGCCTCGCAAAAAGCAACCCAACCCATCTCCTAGATCAACTCCAACAACTTACCATCTTTTCCCGATGGCAGAAAACCTCGATCCTTAGCTATAGGCTTCGAAAGCAGCCTCGTATACTCAGCCGCCGCTTCGGGAGTTGCAAACCTAGGCCTCACATCCTCAGCACTCGAAGAATCGGTGGTGCTGCTGCTAACTTGAGTTCTCTGTCTTTTGGGTGCCATTGAGATTGAATAAGAGAGAATAAGAGATAAGTGTTTAAGAGAGATTTGTGTTTTGAGAATTTGAGAAGTGATGGAGAAGTTTGTGTATAAGTGTTTGTATATATAGGTAATTGGAAGAGAAATAGTTATGGAAAAGAAGTGGGATTTGATTATGGGAATAATGGGAGTAATGGGGTTGATTGAAATTTATTTGGAGAGGGAAATATAGAAGTGGGGGAGGGAAATTCGGGTACAAACTGATTTTGTATTGAAATCCCCAATTTTCTCTTTAATTTCGGTCTTTTTTTCCCTACTTCAGTGACTAAGCGCGGCCGCCCCGCCTGGCAGCGCGGGTGCATCGTGCTTCTGGAAAACCAGCATGGTCGCCCCGCTTCTTAGCGCGGGCGTGCCGTGCTACAATAGTTGGCACTGGATTTTTTTGATTTTTTGATTTTTTTGTATTTTCTCCCTTCTTTCTTCTTCCTCTATGTAACGCCCCCAAATCCGGGGTCAAGGGATTCGGTCGTCACGATGAAACCTCAATCCAAAATAACCTGTTAAATCAATAAATAAGTGCCAGCGGAAGATATTTATCATTTATGACCCCAAACTAATCCAAGATCTTTTAAGGTTACAGTTCTAGAAACAAGAATTCCAAATTCCATAAATAATTTTCACTTCCTTTTAAAACTCTTTTCAACAAATTCCAATTCAATACTAACCCGCTAGTATAACTTCGAAAAGAAGTATACTAGGCCCAACTATAATACACAACTATAATATAATATAATATAAACAACTTTATACAATAAAACTTACACTAGTCCGCAAACCCTGGACCAACCACCTTCCAAAAGCTTCTTCTTTGCTTCCTCGAATTACGCAGCTAAACAGCGCAAGCTAATCCTCACTGAAGGTTAAATTTAAAAACAGGCAAGTATGAGCGGAAGAAATGCTCAGCAAGTTCATTATAGTAAATATCGGGTCATTTTGATATAAAACCGACATCTGTAATAGCGCAGGACATTTAAAATCATAACTGCTGAATCATAAAATTATAGTTGAGGAACCCCAGAATTGATTCCTTAATTATATTCAAAACCATTTTGATATTTTTGAGCGAAATGCTTCAGCAATAATTTGAATCTTGATGAGAATAAAACTCGTAAAATAGTGTTTACGGAAATATCGTAAACAACAACAAGAAACAATGATTATGGATTGAATCATAAACTTTACTCAAAACCCAACTCTTGAAATTAATACTTATTTTATTGTCATATCAAATTAGATATCAATACGAACTTTGATGCTCACAACACCCATACTGAAGTCAACATCAATCATCTATACTAATACCACCTTTGATATTTAACAACAACGTAGGTATCACCATAAATCAGAATCTGAATCAAAACTGCATTTCACCATTATTCCAAAACAGAAACAATTGATAAATCATTTATTCAATGAATATAAAAAATTATATGATAATTCAGATTGGGATCATCCTCCGACGGACGTACAATCACATGCTGATCAGCCCGTGTGATAGCACAAGGTCATGATTCATAGAAACGTGACCCCAAAAACAGGAGTACTCAAACAAAAGGCAATATACCTGCCTGTGGCAAAAATTGTGTCATAATATTCCATATGGCACTTAAAAATAGCCCTCCGCTGGACCGTCCGTCCCGGTCACTTACGCAATTATGATCCAATCTTAAAATATTTTATTGAGAAGGGGTCATAATAATCGACACCCGAAATAATTTTATTCCCCCATTTACTTGGGCAGGAATATTCGCAACCAAATCACTTTTCTCAAAATCCAAAACATTTATAAATCCAGTAAGTTGATAAGTAAAATCACTTAGCTATTCTAAACATAGAATAACAGAAGAATACGTGCATAAACAGAATTATTTAATTCAGCGATATGTAAAACATTTATCTATTCTGAATTGAGAATAGGGAAAACAATACTTGCTAAGTATATTTAAAATAAATATCACTTGAACAATAAGTGATGATAGGGATACTTGCATAATATGATTCGAAATAAACGTCACTTGAACAATAAGTGAAGTCAGGGTACTTGCCTTTGGGTTTTTAGCAGTTAGCACACTCGCAAACACGTATCTATTCTGATATTCTGTCTCAAGACATCACCGTCCTTCTTTTCAACACTTGACTGATATGCTGCTCCTGCGATTGCTAGAAGCCAAATACCCAATACCATTCCATCTCATTCTTTATCCAACGTCTTGTCCCGATCAACTCGAGAGATCCGCATCTATAATTAAAAGATATAGCTTTAATTATCTAAACGATAATCACTCGACGTATTACGCGTCAAAAGCCTATCGTCTACCCATACGATAGCTAACACATAAATATAACAGACAAACACAAGACCCTTGATCCACATACACACATAATTCATATAGCACATAAGCACATAACTCATGTATCACATAATTCATATCACATATGACTCAATTCGTCAGAAGGGTTGACTCGGTACGTTTAAAATGGAAATCGGGTCAAAAATATGATTTATCGATCAAAAATCGACTCAAAATCATTCGTAAAACAAGCGACCTTTCGAAACAAAAGGATTTGGGTCTCGAAAGTATTTTTATTGAAAGCGGAATATTTTTCTGAGTCTGTACGTGTTCGTTTCGTATTAAACGGACGAACGGTTGATTTATTATGAATTTTTGAACATTTTTCGGAATAAAAACAATCTCCGAATCATTTAATAATTAAATAATAGGGCTCGAACACTCAAAAATAATTTTATAAGAATTATCGAGCCTGGAAAATAATTTAAAATAATATTTTAAAGCTCGAAACTATTTTTCAGAAATTTTTAAATCAAAATAAATAATTAAATCTAATTAAATAATCAATTAAAATTAATTAATAACTAATTAAATTAATTAATCAATTAATATTTAAATTATTTTACTAATTAAATAATTAATTATCAACTAAAATTAATTAACTAAATAATTTTGATTTATTTTTGAATTAAAATAAATTTTCAGAATTAAAATAATGAATTTTTGGAATTCAAAAATAATTAAAAACAATTTCTGAAATTAATATGAAAAGAAAATACCACTTTTGAAAATAATAAAACTGGAATATGGTTTTGATAGGGATAAATAAGTCCTAATTTTATAATTAATGGGCTGCTAGGCCCAATAATAAGATGTATAATATTCAGACCAGAAAGGTTAAGCCTGATGGACCAGATCAGGCCTGGTGGAATAAAAAAGGCCCAAAAGCCCTGATTATTAATTAATTTCGTAATTAATTAATAAGGGAAAAATCAGCTATTGAGAAGAGTCCCGATAAGGATATAAATCCTTATAGATTAGCCTCAAGGGGACCTAAAAGGATAAGGAATCAGCTTCCTACTTCCTAGGACTCCTAAGTCTATCCTAATTCAGAGGCTTGTCCACCAAGTCTCCTACACCAAGTCCAATTCAAGGACTCCCAACATCTATATAAGGGGCCTCACCCCACAAATCAGAACTACGTTTTTTGACTTGATCCTTGGCAATCAGCAAGGTACGTAGGCATCTTGTTAAGGCAGATTGAGTCACGAAACACAAGAGCAGTCAAATCGAGCCTCAAAGCTCACGTTCCTTAATATTAAATACCGCAATTATATATATTAGTTTTTAATCCATAACATTTGGCGCCGTCTGTGGGAAGCAACAACAACCATGGCGAGAACACGGAGAATAATTGGAGCTCTAGAGGAAGGAACACCATCAGAGACAACCCAGGTGATTTCATCAACCGTGGAGGTTCCTCCCCATTCAACTTATGCATCTATTCAGGGGGAAGCCCAGACAGGGGCAACTCAACCTCAGCCATAAGGGACAACTCCCCCGACTATTCAAGGTACAAATCCTCAAGTTCAACAAGTACATATACCTGTGAATTCTCGACCCGTCGGGTATGAATATTCAACTGTTGTTACTACTAACCCCCCTTATGGGATGCCCCTGAGGTTGGAGGAAGCGGATATGCTGGGCGAAGCGAAGCACGAGGGCGATCGCCCCCCTATATACGAGGTTTGGGTCCTATTCCTGAGGATCGTGAATTTTCTGGTCCTTACACTGAGAGAGACTTCGAATCTTCGGATGATGAAGTGGCCCCGAGAAGGAGGCGTCCTGGAAAAGAGCCAATGGCCGATGGAAGGCAACGCCCCCAAAGCACCCCAGGGGCGAATCCCCAAGAAGTGCAGGAAAGGATCAGGGCTCATGAGGCTGAAATCCAAAGGCTGAGGCGTGATTTGGAGGCTCACCAGGCCACCAGACCCCAGATACCTCCTAGGGGGAGAAATCCTCCTCCTGTCATAGACCTGGATGGTCCGGTAAGAAGAAGGGCTGTTGTCCCAAGAACTGATCCAAGCAATCTCCTTCCCCTTGGAGATCCTGATGATCCAACTCCACCCTTCACAGAAGAGATAATGAATGCCCATATCTCGAGGAAATTTAAGATGCCCACTATCAAAGCCTATGATGGCACGGGAGATCCCGCTAATCATGTTAGGACATTCTCTAATGCACTGCTGCTGCAACCCGTGAATGATGCTATAAAGTGTCGGGCCTTCCCTCAAACCCTGTCGGGTATGGCTCAAAGATGGTACAGTCGCCTGCCCCCAAATTCTATTGGATCGTTCAGAGAATTAAGTCAGGCTTTTATTAAGCAATTCATCAGTGGAAGAGTCCATGAGAAAAGTTCAGCATCTCTTATGAGTCTTGTGCAGGGAGCTAAGGAATCCTTAAGAGATTACCTGAATCGTTTTACAAAGGAGGCTTTAAAAGTCCCAGACCTTGATGATAAGGTAGCCATGATAGCACTGCAACAAGGAACTAGGGATGAGTTTTTCAAGATGTCTTTGGCCAAACGACCCCCTGAGAGCATGTTGCAGCTCCAAGAGAGGGCAGGGAAGTATATCAAGGTTGAAGAAAGTATGAGGAAGACCGTAGTAAGTAATGAGCCCACTGGAGGCAAGAAACGAAAAACTGATTTGGAGTATATCGCTAAGGACAAATATCCTAGAACCGAACAAAACCCTGATTCAACCCCCAAGAAGGGAGGACCTGGGCAAAAGTTCACTGAATACGCTAAGCTGAATGCTCCCAGAAGTCAGATTTTGATGGAGATTGAGAAAGATAGAGATATTCGCTGGCCTAAGCCCTTGAAGGCTGATCCCGCCAACCTAGATAAGGGCAAGTATTGCAGGTTTCACAAAGATGTTGGCCATGACACCGATGAGTGTAGGCAGTTGAAAGATGAAATTGAGTTTTTGATTCGAAAAGGAAGATTGAACAAGTATACTGGAGATGGAGGAGACAGAAATAATAATGGAAGGAAGAACTTTGAAGATCGTAGGAGGGACCAAGATGATCAGGGGCGGAATCCCCAACCTAGAGGACCAGTTATAAACACCATTTATGGAGGGCCGAGACCTCGAGGGCCTGTGATAAACACGATCTTTGGAGGTCCAACTGCTGCTGGATTGTCCAAAAATTCCAGAAAGGCATATACTAGAGAGGTTATGCATATTGTTGGAGAAGCCCCGAAGAGGGCCAGGACAGAAGTAACATTGGCTTTTGATGATTCCGACCTAGAGGGTGTGAAGTTTCCCCATGACGACCCGCTGGTCATAACGCCGATAATAGGAAATAGCCCGGTTAAGAGGGTCCTTGTGGATAATGGTGCTTCTGTGGATATCTTGCTCCACGACACCTTTCTAAGGATGGGGTATAACGACTCCCAGTTGACACCAACCGACATGCCGATATATGGATTTGCTGGAGTAGAATGTCCTGTGGAAGGGATAATTAAATTGCCAACCACCATAGGTACGGAGCCAAGGCAAGCAACGCAGATGCTGGATTTTGCGGTGGTAAAGGCTAGTTCAACTTATAATGCTATCATGGGGAGAACAGGGATACATGCCTTCAAGGCAGTCCCCTCTTCCTACCATTCAGTCATGAAGTTTCCCACCCGAAACGGGATTGGAGAAGAGAGAGGAGATCAAAAAATGGCTAGAAGCTGTTATGTGGCCTCTTTGAGGGCAGATGGAGTCGGGGGGCAGGTTCTTCCTATTGAAGATATGGATGTTCGAGAAAATGATGAGAATAGAGGAAGGCCAGCAGAAGAATTGGTTTCGGTTCCTTTAGATCCCAAGAATCCTGAGAGGATGACTTTCATTGGAGCCACATTAGAGGAGCCCCTTAGAGGGAAGTTAGTGAAATTTTTGCAAGAAAATAGTGATGTGTTTGCATGGTCAGCAGCTGATATGCCAGGCATAGACCCGGAGTTAATTACTCACAAGCTAAACGTGGATCCAAGCCGGAAGACAGTGAAACAAAAGAAAAGAAATTTTGCCCCGAAAAGACAAGAGGCTATAAGGCAGGAAGTGGAAAAGCTCTTAGAGGCTGGTTTCATTGAGGAGATTCAATTTTCGGAGTGGTTAGCAAACCCTGTAATGGTGAAGAAGGCTAATGGAAAGTGGAGGATGTGTATAGACTTCACCGATCTGAATGATGCATGCCCCAAAGACTGTTTTCCGCTGCCTAGAATTGATACCTTGATTGATGCCACCGCTGGACATGAGATGCTGAGTTTCATGGATGGGTTTAGCGGATACAACCAGATCAAAATGCATAAGGATGACATTCCAAAGGTATCATTTATCACTGACTTTGGTGTTTATTGTTATCTTGTTATGGCGTTTGGTCTCAAGAATGCAGGAGCCACCTATCAAAGGTTGGTGAATAGAATTTTTAAGGATCTTATTGGTAAGACTATGGAAGTCTATGTTGATGACATGTTAGTCAATAGTCTAGTAAAGACTGATCATATAGCCCATTTAAGGGAAGCTTTTGAGGTCCTGAGGTACCACAAGATGATGTTGAATCCTACGAAGTGTGCTTTCGGAGTAGGATCTGGAAAATTCTTGGGACTGATGGTCTCAAAGAGGGGAATTGAGGCTAACCCGGATAAGATAAAGGCAATCCTGGACATGGAACCACCAAAAACTGTTAAGGATGTTCAGAAGCTTACAGGAAGGGTTGCTGCGTTAGGACGATTCATCTCCAAGTCAGGAGACAAGTGCTTGTCATTTTTCAAGTCACTAAAGAACATCAAAGACTTCGTATGGAGTGAGGAAAATCAGAAGGCATTTGAAGAGTTAAAGAAGTATATGGGCCAGGCCCCGTTGTTGGCCAAGCCAGTTCTGAATGAAGTTTTATTCTTGTACTTAGCTGTTTCAGAGAGCGCCTTGAGCGCGGTGTTGGTTAAGGAGGAACTGAAAGTCCAGAAACCCGTATACTATGTCAGCAAAATTTTGCATGGTGCTGAGTTGAATTATTCAGCCATTGAGAAATTCGCTTTAGCCTTGGTAATGGCTTCAAGAAAGCTGCGTCCTTATTTTCAAGCTCACCAAATTGAAGTGCTAACAAATCAGCCACTGAGAAATATCATTCACAGTCCCAAGGCAAGTGGGAGACTGATTAAGTGGGCAATAGAGTTGGGAGAGTTCGATCTCAAGTATAAGCCACGTACGGCCATAAAAGCCCAGGCACTAGCTGACTTTGTGGTGGAATGTACCATACCCAACCAAGAAGTCGGGGGGCAGGAAGATACCATACCTCAAGACAAGAGAGTCGACAATGGGGACAGGGAGAAGAATGACAAGGAGAAAGAATATTGGGTTCTCTATTTTGATGGAGCATCAAAAACAAATTCCAGTGGAGCAGGGTTGGTTTTGCAAAGCCCTGATGGGTTCTTAATTGAGTATGCTATGAAGTTAGATTTTCCAACCACAAACAATGAGGCAGAGTATGAAGCCCTGATAGCTGGCCTTGGTCTAGCTGGGACACTTAGAGTCAAAAACTTAAAGGTCCGTGGAGACTCGAAGCTGATCATATCCCAGGTAAAGGGAGAATTTGAGGCAAGGGATGATACGATGGCTAAGTATGTCTGCCTAGTAAGGGCTATGATGACCCAATTTAATGAATGCCATGTTGAACACATTCCAAGGGAAGAAAATGTTAAGGCAGATGCGCTATCAAAGTTCGCTTCGTCTGAGATTGAAGAAAGTTCAGGAAGTGTGTACTTCCGTGTTTTGAAGACACGGAGCATAGATGTTAAGCTAGTGGCTCCCATAGGCTTGGGGACGTCATGGATTGATCCCATCAAGGCTCACATTCAGACCGGTTGGTTGCCAAGTGATGCAACTGAAGCACGGAAGTTAACTGTTCGGGCACTAAGATACTCTTTGATAGATGGGATTCTTTACAAAAGATCTTTCGTGGTTCCCTACTTGAGGTGTCTCAGGCCCGATGAGGCACGCTTGGCTCTTGAAGAAGTGCATGAAGGTATTTGTGGACAACACTTGGGGGGCAGGGCCTTGGCTCATAAGATAACTCGTTTAGGCTTCTATTGGCCAGAAATGATGGCTGATGCCAAAGAATATGTAAAGAAGTGTGACCGCTGTCAGAAGCATGCACCAATTGTTAGACAACCCCCTGAGATGCTGACCTCTATCAACTCGCCTATTCCCTTTGCCATGTGGGGGATGGATATTCTAGGGCCTTTTCCTATGGCCACGGCACAAAGGAAATTTCTGATTGTAGCCATTGATTATTTCACCAAGTGGATCGAAGCCAAACCCTTGGCCAAAATCACTACTAAGCAGGTTGCACAATTCCTATGGGAAAATATTATGTGCCGATATGGAATTCCCCGTATCCTTGTCACTGACAATGGAACACAATTCAACAATGAGGAATTCAAGAAGTATTGTGAAGAAAATGAAATTGAGTTACGATTCACCTCTGTGGCTCACCCGCAAGCCAATGGACAAACAGAGGTAGCAAATCGGATAATCCTGGATGGACTAAAGAAGAGGATCGAGAAGTCAAGAAATAATTGGGTAGATGAGATACTTCCAATATTATGGGCCTACAGGACTACTTGTAGAGTCACGACAGATGCAACTCCTTTCATGTTGGCATATGGGGCGGAAGCAGTAGTTCCCGTGGAGATATCACATTCCTCTCCAAGGATTCAGGCTTTCGATGAGAAAGAAAATGAGGAAGGGCAGAGATTAGCCCTGGATTTAATTGATGAAGTGCGAGATAAAGCACATGCAAAGATAGTAGAATATCAGAAAAAAGCTTCATTCTACTACAACCTAAGGGTTAAAG
Source organism: Apium graveolens (assembly GCF_009905375.1). Taxonomy (NCBI): domain Eukaryota; kingdom Viridiplantae; phylum Streptophyta; class Magnoliopsida; order Apiales; family Apiaceae; genus Apium; species Apium graveolens. The sequence goes on along the minus strand of NC_133656.1, from coordinate 3,722,764 downwards.
AAAGGTTTTTTAAACAAGGCGATCTAATCTTGAGGAAGATAGAAGCATCTGGTGTAGGACAAAAAGGGAAGCTTGCCCCGAATTGGGAAGGGCCGTACAGAGTCAAGAGTGTTCAAGGTAGAGGAACCTACAAGCTAGAGACTATGGATGGTTTTGAAGTCCCGAGAACTTGGCATGCACAAAACCTGAAGGTTTACTATGTGTAGGGAAGCCGGATACGATTCTCACTCGTCAGGATGGCGAGTAGGTTGAAAAGCACCTTGAAGCTTTGCTTGCTTAGGATTTATATGTTTTATTTTTATTACGAAGTTTATTAAGACTTGTGTAAGGGATGAATCCCAGACAATTTTATGAAATTCATGAGTTCTTCAAAGTATGTTTGTGGCCTAACAAATAAAAATCAAATGCATGGATGCAAGCATAAAAGGTGATAAATGAAATAGATCTGATAGATGTTACAAAAGTTCGATAAATAAAGTCTCGAAAATAAAAAAAAAAACAAGCCACGCAGGGCTGAAAAAGCTCTAAGGAGCTGAAGTACCCTCGGCATCCATATCATCGTCCTCTCCACTCTCGCTGGATGTCTCTGTCGTCTCGGAGGAGGAGGAAGAGCTGTCGTCCTCAGCAGGTCTGGAAGAAGACTCGGGAGGAGGAAGGAGTGGATCCTGAGGAACATGGTCCGAGACAACTACTCGGGTACGAAACCTCTGTAGCAAAGCCTCGTCATCAGGGCAGATATAGACCGCCGGGTTAATATCAGGACAAGCCTCGTTCACGGTCCCAAGGGCCGTGTCCCAACCAGTCCTAAAAAACCCAGGAAAGACTGAATCATCCCTAATCCTCATGGATTGGGCAAACTCCTCCGAGTCCAGATAGTTGTCTATAGTTTATCCTTCTCCGCCCGAAGTACCACCAGCTCGGCGTTAGACTCTCCGAGTTCTTCCTCCTTGCGCTTGAGCTTCTTCTCCAGGGTAGCGTACTTCTTCTGTTGCCTCCTGAGGGCATTATCGGCCTTATCAGAAGCCCGCTTCCATGATTCGGCTTGCCTCACAGCGCCTTGAAAATAGGCGTTAGACTGAAACAAAGCAATTAACAAAGTATAAGGCAAGAAAATGCTACAAGAGCGAAAAATAAGTTCAAAAAAGAGAAGGCATACCGAAGCCAGAGACTGAGCTCCCATGAGCTTGATCCTCTCAAGATCAGGGGTGGCCACCACATCAGTAAAATCCTTGGGAGTCACGCTATGGTAGGACCAATCCCAAGCATGTTTCGTGGAACCAACTACGGTGTCCCCTCGGCGGAATCCCCAGAGAGGCTGAAAGGCGCCTGTGGCAGCAGCAGTAGGGGCAGCAGCAGTGATAGGAGTACCATGGCCTCCAGCTCCTTCAGTTGAGGCCTCCCCTATAGGCTCTTTGTGCTTCTTCAAAAAGATAGGCTCCATGGCCTTTCCCCGGGTGTCTAGGCCTGCGAGCCGAGCTTTCTTCATCCTAGCTGTTTCCTCAACCAAAGGAACATTGTCCTCGTTAATCTCCTTAGCAGCTGAAACAAAGCAAAGGACAAAATAAGTGAAGTTAATAATGCATGAAATGAAGTAAAATTGAGAAGGGAAGAAAAATACCCTGTTCAGAAATAGAGGATAGTCCCACATGAATCAGGGAAAACTCCTCTAAGAGAGTCCAGCTGGTAGTCGTGCCATCATCCTGAGTAAGCCCATTATAAATAATAGTTTCTTCAGGAGTTAAGTGAATGGATTTGAGGCTACCATCACTGACCTTCCCAAAGGAAGATCGAAAAAGTGTGCCCCAGTCACCATTCTCCCAACGTAACCCGACGAAACTATTCCTCCAATTTTGATTATTATCAGGAATAGAGGCACTGTTAAAGATATGTTTGCTTTTGGGCCTTTGCTTGACATAGACCCAGCCGCAGATACTGGAAGAACTATTGTAACACTGAAAGACTTTCCTAAAAACAGCTACAGAAAGAGGAAAGCCCTCCCTAAGACAGCAGACCATAAAACATAGAATGTTCCTCCAGGCATTTGGAGGAAGCTGACACGGGTTGATTTGTAAATCAGCCAAAAGATGAGGAATAAAGGGGTGAAAAGGAAACCTAAGCCCAGCATTAAGGGCATCTGTGTAAATGAAAAGAGTATCGGGTCTCCAGTGGCAAGTACGATCACCACCAAAGACTGGAACTAATATAAGAGGAGGAAGGACGTAATAACGAGCATTTAGTTTATTGAAGTCTATGTTGTGCCAAGTATTACAATGATTAAAAGAGTCGAGATGTGCAGTGGAGGGATATTCATCCCCCCTAGTGTTAATCATATCAATTAAAGACATATATGAAGAGCGGATCTCGATATCCTTACCTCGTTTTGAAGCCGAGGCTATCTTGGCCGCCCTCTCGGAACTCTTGTCAGCCATTTTAGTAAAGACTGGAAAAGACTTGGAAGGCTAAAGGAGGGGATTTGAGAGAGGAGGAGTTTAGAAATTTCTAGGATGATTGAAGAAATGAGATGAGAAGGTGTGAGGATTCCACTCTCCCATCCCACTCTTATATAGTCACAAAGAAGGCTAGTTGGGCCTAGAAAAGCCCATTTGGGCCCAAGAAAAGAATGTTCTGGAAGGATCCAGAAACGAAATTTAAATTAAATAGATATTTACGGAAATTTCTGGAAGAATCCAAAGAGAGCCATAGAAGTTCTGGAAAGTCAGAAATTTGAGCCAAAACCCGGCTAAAAGCAATGGGCCTGAGTTTGAGCCCAAAATGTCAGCCCAAATTAAATTGAAAAGCCCAGAACTAGGGCCCAATTAAAAGGCCTGTGGAAAAGATGGTCAATAAGAAACGAGCCCAGAAAAGGGCCTATATAATTAAAAGTGGGAGGCCCAGGATAAGGCCCACTATATTTAAAAAAAAAAAAAGAAGAAGAAGGGGTTAAATCAGGCCCATGAAGCCAAAGCCCTGTTGAAAAAATAGGTCCAAAAATCAGCCCAACAAATCCAACCCAGGTTTAGGGCAGGGGTCATCCCAATAAAAGGTAAGCCCAGAAAAGGGCCTAATTAATTGGGGAATAAGAGCCCAAAAACAAAACCCAAATAAAGGCCCAGGAAAATAGGAATAAAAGGTTGATATCCTGACCCAATTCGATTAGGACTTGCATTACATTCCTAGTCGAATGAGTTGAGATTGAAATTCTGTCGATCAGGGCTGAAGAAAAGGTTTATTTCGATCAGGATTTGGACCTATTCGACCAGGAAGTGTACAGAAATCCAGATCGAAACTCTTGAGATCGAAATTGCTTCGATCAGGGCTTAGAAGGAGGGTTAATTTGGTCAGAAAACAAGAATCCTGACCGAAAGGGGAGAAAATCCTATTTGAAAATTGCATTAAAAAAAAAGGGGGGGTGAAAATCCTGGCCGAAATTCGACCAGGACCTCTGCTCGAATATTCCTGCTCGAAAATCCTTCGACCAGGGCTGATAGAAGGTTAATTCGACCAGGATCCTGGTCGAATGGATTCCTGCTCGAAAATTGCATTAAAAAAAAAATCCAGAAATTAAAGGATAAATCCCAGAAATTAGGGAAAAAATCCAGAAATTAAGGATAAATCCCAAAAATTAGGGGAAAAATCCAGAAAATTAGGGAAAAATCCAGAAATTAAGGATAAATCCCAGAAAATTAGGGAAAAATCCCAGAAATTAGGGAAAAATCCAGAAATTAAGGATAAATCCCAGAAAATTAGGGAAAAATCCCAGAAAATTAGGGAAAATCCCAGAAAATTGGGGAAAAATTCCTGGAAATTAAGATAATTTCTGAATAAAAGGAAGATTCATTGTAAATGTGTAGGTCGCTCCACACTTTACGCAAAATGAAACCCTATAAGGGAACAAATAGATTTAACTTCCGCGAAACCTAATCAATGTTTCCCAAAAGTTGGGGGGCAAATGATAGGGATAAATAAGTCCTGATTTTATAATTAATGGGCTGCTAGGCCCAATAATAAGATGTATAATATTCAGACCAGAAAGGTTAAGCCTGATGGACCAGATCAGGCCTGGTGGAATAAAAAAGGCCCAAAAGCCCTGATTATTAATTAATTTCGTAATTAATTAATAAGGGAAAAATCAGCTATTGAGAAGAGTCCCGATAAGGATATAAATCCTTATAGATTAGCCTCAAGGGGACCTAAAAGGATAAGGAATCAGCTTCCTACTTCCTAGGACTCCTAAGTCTATCCTAATTCAGAGGCTTGTCCACCAAGTCTCCTACACCAAGTCCAATTCAAGGACTCCCAACATCTATATAAGGGGCCTCACCCCACAAATCAGAACTACGTTTTTTGACTTGATCCTTGGCAATCAGCAAGGTACGTAGGCATCTTGTTAAGGCAGATTGAGTCACGAAACACAAGAGCAGTCAAATCGAGCCTCAAAGCTCACGTTCCTTAATATTAAATACCGCAATTATATATATTAGTTTTTAATCCATAACAGGTTTTTAAGCATTTTAAAACATCAATCTGATTTTTAAGAATTTGTAAAACCCAGGGACTGTTTTGTGAAAATAAGGAAAGAACGATGGCTAAAATGTAATTTCGCCATCGTCTTCCTCATCTTCCTTCTCCGGTGGCCGGCCGCCATTAACGGCTGCCACCAAGCTTTCCGACGAACTCAGAAATCGCCCAGAACTGGACCAAAATCACGTCATTTAATCGTTGCAATACCAGGAAACAAAATATGGAATCGAAATTATCAACACATCAACGAAACAGCCGGAATCGTCGCCTGAAAATTCCGCCGCCGTTTCGACCCGTTTTCCGATCACCACCTTCCCGACATCGTCTATTAAAACCAGTGGTACCATTCGATTCGTCTTTTGACGATCTATACTTCTGTGCAATCAATTTCAAGCAATAACCCTTAACCCAGAAAAACCCAATTTTTAATTTAGAACATTCATATCAAAAACCCTAATTTTATTTTCGAGAATCAAACCCCCTTTTCTATATGTTATTGAACTCAGTTTTTGACATATAATATACCAAATTGACCAGAAAAAATATGCTCTACAACATGGAAGCATCAAATCACATCAACAACTTCAAGAACAAATTTTCATAATTTAATTACTAAATAATTCGAATATAAATAAATAAATAAGAAAATTACCATGATTTTTGGGCAGAAACTGATGATTGATTCAGAAAGAAGATTTCGAGAGCTTCGTTTTGATATGCTGCACGCCCGAATCGGAGTTTGATAACGCCTTCGTTCTTGTGTTTGATTCTCGGGAACGTATCGGTTTTCTAGGGTTTTCTCTGTATATACGGTGTTTTAACTGGTTGCAAATGAATAAACGGAATAAACAAAATAAGAAATAGACTATTTATATTTATGGAATATTGGATCGTTCTGGATCGTTTTGGATCGTTAAATTAGTTGCTTAGCCGCTAAGTAACTATAAAAACGATACAATTCAATACCAGAATTGGATAATTATCAAAACCGGGCTTTTTATAAAACACCATATACGAAAATAATATAAAAATATCCCGTCTCTCGAGACTACGGGTTTTTGTTGATTACCGAAATGATTGTCATATCGAAAATTGTACGCTGGGACACGTACGAGTCAAACCGTAATCCGGATTGAAAAAGTCAAAACACGGAAAATATCCGGAATCACCAGATTAGGTTAGGAAGGAGTTTTCGGAAGAGTTTCAGGTTATAAAAACGCAAAAACGGTTGAGGTTGGACGATTCCCGGCTTTATAAAATAGTTTTGTAATTATTTAGAAAATAATTAATAATTCATAAATCATTATAAAATCATCTAACAGTCCAAAAATTACTAGAAAAATATCACAATTATCTATATTTTATTCTGAGCACATAAAAATTAAAATACTCAAATAATATCACATATAAACACCCAAACACCAATTCCACTTATCAGATAATTCACCAAAATTCACATAAAATCACATAAATAATTCCAAATAATTATAATAATAATATTTGAAAATATGGGATATACACTCTATCTACTAATGTACAACAAACTTGGGTTGCCTCCAAGAAGCGCTTGCTTTACGTCGTTAGCTTGACGTAGAATCGCGAGATCAAATGGACAACAAAATAGCACTAACCACCTCGCGGTTTATCATGTCACCATAGTAATGCTTCAATCTCTAACCATTTACCTTGAATGTTTGGCCCGGATCATTCTCAAAAATTTCCGCCGCTCCATGTCGTAGTTTTGACAACAAACAGCCCTAACCACCTCGACTTCAATTTTCCAGGAATAAGACGGAGACGATAGTTAAACAAAAGAACTTGTTGCCCCGACACAAATGATTTGAGCACTAGACCCCTATCGTGTCACCTCTTGACTTTCTCCTTATACATTTTGTTGTTCTCATACGCTTGAAGTCGAAACTCATCGAGTTCATTCAATTGAAGCATCATCTTCTTACCAGTTGCATCCAAATCAAGATTCAACTTCTTTAAAGCCCAATATGCTTTATGCTCTAGCTGCACAGGAAAATGACATCCTTTCCCAAAAACCAACTGATACGGAGATATGCCTAACGGAGTCTTGTATGTTGTTCGATACACCCAAACAACTTCATCAATCTTCAAAGACCAATATTTCCTTAATGGACACACAACTTTCTCTAAAATGCGTTTGATCTCTCTGTTACATACCTCAGCTTGACCATTCGTCTGAGGATCGTAAGCTGTAGCAATGCGATGATTCATATTATACCTTTTCATCATAGCAGTGAACTTGCGATTACAGATATGTGATCCCTCATCACTGATTATGACTCTTGGGGTCCCAAATCTTGGTAATATCCTCTTGTGAAGAAAATTTAGCACTACTTTCGCATCGTTCGTCGGTAAAGCCTTGACTTCCACCCATTTCGAGACATAATCAATCGCCAACAAGATATAATGATTATTACAAGATGAGACAAATAGCCCCATGAAGTCAATTCCCCAAACATCAAAGACTTCAACCTCGAGAAGCACATTAAGAGGCATCTCATCCCTCTTGGACATATTACCCACTCGTTGACATCGATCACATTTCAAAACGAATAGATGATCATCTTTAAACAAAGTTGGCCAAAAGAATCCTTCTTGAAGAATATGAGCTGTTGTCTTCTCCACCATAGTGTCCTCCATAAAGACCCCCCCCCCCGTTTCGCTGTAAGGAATACATCTCCTGATGATTTGGTCAGCTCCTTGCCGAAATAGAAATGGCTCATCCCACATATACCACTTCCCTTCGTACAGAAACTTCTTCCTTTGAGCATAAGTCAAATCTGGAGGCATAACGTTACTCACAAGGTAGTTCAAAATATCGGCAAACCACGGTTCTTCTACTTGCATTCCAAATAGTTGCTCATCGGGAAAAAACTCGTTAATCAAAGACTTATCTTGTGAAGTTGCATTTGGATCCTCCAAATGAGAGAGATGATCGGCGACTTAATTTTCATTCCATTTCTATCCTTGACCTCTAATTCAAACTTCTAAAGTAAAAGAACCCATCGAATCAGTCTAGGCTTCGAGTCCTTCTTCGAGACGAGATAGCGAATGGCAGCGTAATCTGTGAAAACTGTCACCTTTATCCCAAGTAGATAAGATCGAAACTTCTCAAAACCATAGACAATAGCCAAAAGTTCTTTCTCAATAGTGGTGTAGTTCAGTTAAGCACCATTGAGGTTCTCACTAGCATAGTAGATCACATGAAACATGTTATTCTTTCTTTGCCCAAGAACTGCTCCAACTGCATAGTCACTTGCATCGCACATCATTTCAAATGGTTCAAACTAATCAGGTGCAGTTATGACAGGTGTCATAATAAAACTCTTCTTTAAGCTCTCAAAAGCAGCGAGGAACTCGTCATCAAACTTGAAAGGAACACCTTTCTCTAGTAAATTGCACAACAGCTTCGAAATCTTAGAGAAGTCCTTGATGAAACTCCAGTAGAAACCCGCATGACCAAGAAAACTGTGAATGTTCACAGAAATTGGTGGAGGAAGATTTTCAATGATCCCCACCTTGGCTTTGTCCACCTCGAGACCCTTACTAGAGACCTTATCACCAAGGATGATGCCTTGGCGCACCATAAAATGACATTTCTCCCAATTGAGAGCCAGGTTGGTCTCAACACACCTTTTCAGCACTAAGCCAAGATTGTGCAAGCATTCATCATAAGAAGTTCCAAAGACCGAGAAATCATCCATGAACATTTCTATATTATTACCAATCATATCAGAGAAGATAGTCATCATGCATCTCTGAAAAGTGGCTGGCGCACCACATAGCCCAAAAGAAACTCTCCTGAATGCAAAAGAACCAAAAGGACATGTGAATGTAGTCTTCTCTTGATATTCTGGAGCGATACAAATCTAATTATAACCCAAATAACCATCCAGAAGATACTATTAATCATGCCCAACCAATCTATCAAGCATCTAATCAATGAAAGAAAGAGGGAAGTGATCTTTCCTTGTAGCCTTGTTCAACTTTCTATAATCCATGCAAACTCTCCACCCCGTGACTGTTCGTGTAGGAATAAGATCATTTTTCTCATTTGCAACCACAGTGATACCTCCTTTCTTCGGCACACACTGAACTGGGCTCATCCAAGAACTATAAAAAATGGGATAGATGATCACTGCATCTTGCCACTTGAGGATTTCCTTATTTAAAACCTCTTTAGTGATCAGATTTAGCCTTCTCTGTTGCTCAACAGTAGGCTTGCTTCCTTCCTCTAGCAGAATTTTATGCATACAATAAGAAGGGCTAATTCCCTTGATATCTGTTGTAGTCCATCCAATTGTAGACTTGAACTGTCTAAGAATTCTCAAAAGCTTTTCCTCATCGCTACCTGAAAGGTTAGATGAAATAATAACAGAAAACGTAGATGCATCACCTAAAAACGTATACCTCAAATGTTCAGGTAAAGGATTAAGCTCAAGAGTAGGAGCTTCCTTAATAAAGTAGGAGCTTCCTCAATAGATGGCTCCTCCAATCCAAGAGATTCAAAAGGCATTTCCAAACATTGTTTCCATGGAGAACCATCCAAATATTGTAACTGTTGGTTGCTTTCATCATCTTTGCTATCGGAATCCCTTAAGAAGGCTTTCTCTAAGACACCAGATTTCAGCACATGATCCAGTTCTGAAGTAACCACAGATTCGACCAACTCAACCTTAAAGCAGTCCTCTTCATCAGTGGGAAATTTAATGGCTTTATAAACATTGAAGGTAACATCCTGATCCTGAACTCGCATATTAAGCTCACCCTTCTGCACATCTATCAAGGTTCGGCCTGTAGCCAAGAAAGGTCTTCCCAAGATTATGGGAATCTTCTTATCTTCCTCGAAATCAAGAATAAAAAAGTCAGCAGGAAAGATGAGTTTGTCCACCTTGACCAATACATCTTCCACAATGCCTCGTGGATATGTTATAGAGCGATCAGCCAACTACAAAGACATATATGCAGGCTTTGGATTAGGTAGACCCAACTTCTTGAAGATAGATAAAGGCATCAAGTTGATGCTAGCTCCCAAGTCACATAAGCATTTGTCGAATGACACTTTTCCAGTGGTGCACAGAATAGTGAAGCTTCCAGTATCTTTAAGGTTTGGAGGCAACTTCTATTGCAGCACAACACCGCATTCCTTCGTTAGTGCAACTGTCTCTAAGTCATTGAGCTTCACTAGAGAGAATACCTTTCATGAACTTCGCATAACTAGGCATTTGTTCAAGAGCTTCAGCGAAAGGTATGTTAATGTGAAGTTTCTTGAAAATTAGCAAATTGCTTATCCAGGAGGAGGATAGACCTGTTTTTCCCCTGTATTACCCTCAGGAGGAGTGTTGACAACAGCTGTCTTCCTTGGTTCCACTTCTGCTCCCTTTGGCTCTTTTTCATCAGCCACAACTTCAGATTCTGGAGCCTTAGCTTTTTCAGGATTTGCAACCTTTCCAGACTTCAATGTAATTGCCTTGACATGCTCCTTAGCTTCCTTCTTTCTTGAAACTTCAGTGTCACTAGGAAGTGTGCCAGGTTGACAATTCAGTAAGGCATTAGTAATCTGCCCAATTTGATTATCCAAGGTCTTGATAGAAACAACTTGGCTCTTGCACATGAGCCTCAACTCCTCCAATTCAGATTTTTCATTAGCTTGAGGTAACTGCTAAAGTTGAAGTTGTTGCCTTGGTGCATATTGTGGTTGTTGAAAACTATGAGGGTTATACTACTTTGTTGTGTATGGTTGATAAGGCTATTGCACCGTATTCTGATTGTTACTCCAACTGAAGTTAAAATGATTGCGGTTGTTGGGATGATAAGTGGTTGGAGCTTGCTGCTGTGATTCTGAAAGTTGCTCACAAAATGAGTTAATTCGCTAGAAATAACACATTGCTCAGTCTCATGTGCCCCCGTACAAAACTCACAAACACTAGTGATCTAGTTAACTCCATAATTAGCCAAAAAATCCACTTTCATCATTCAAGCTTTAAGTTGAGCAGCTATAGCAGTAGCTGTATCCACTTCCAGAGTTCCTGCTAGCTTGCCTTGCGATATTCGCTGTGTAGGATTCTGGTACTCATTAGCTGCCATTAGCTCAATCAACTCACAAGCTTCATTATAACTTTTGGCCCATAAAGCTCCACCAAATGCTGCATCAAGCATAGGTCTAGACTGTGCGTCTAATACAATATAAAATAGTTTATGATCATCCAATCAGGCACGCCATAGTGCGAGCACTTCCTAAGCATCTCCTTCTAGCAATCCCAAGCCTCACACAAAGATTCTCCAGATTGCTGCATAAACTGAGTAAAAGCATTCCTGATTGCAGCTGTCTTCGCCATTAGGAAGAATTTAGTGAGAAATTTTTGAGCAAGATCCTCCCAAGTAGTAATAGAGTCTGATGGTATAGAATGTAACCAACACTTAGCCTTATCCCTTAGAGAAGAAAATGGGAAAATATTCAGCTTGATAGCATCTTCAGTCATGCCATTGAACTTTAAAGTGTCACAAATCTCGATGAAATCCCAAATGTGCATGTTGGGATCTTCTATAGGAGAACCGCCAAACTGAACTGAATTATGTATCATCTGAATCGTGCTTGACTTGATCTTAAAGGTGTTAGCCGAGATGGCTGGCCTAATAATGCTTGAATGAATATCATTGATCTTAGGCTGAGAATAGTCCATCAACACCTTCAGATTTTTTGCTTGATCTCCCATCACTAGTAGAGCTGGTTCCTCAACTTTCTCTTCTTCCTCAAATTTCTCTTCGTCCTCAAATTTTTCTTCTTCCTCAAAAACTTGCCGATGAATCACAACTTCTTCCTCGACTTGATCGAGAGTTCTCTTACAAGACCGTGAATGCGTATGCATACACGCTCTCCAGAGTACCTGAAACACGACAATGAAACAAGTAAGTAACAATGTCCGAGTCAATGAACTTTAACGATCACTGATGACAAACACATAAACTAAAAATTAACACTGATTCCCCGGTAGCGGCGCCAAAAACTTTTTTGGGCTAGAACACGCGCTAATAATTCACTCAAGTATACGCGTTTGCAAGTAATATAGAATTCTTTCTAGTTCGTTCCCACAGAGACTGGTTTAGGTTAACTTTATGATTTATGCGCTTATGCAACAATGATATGGTTATTATTCAATGCTAAGATGAATAACAAGTTGGTTTTGTTTATAACTAAGATATTAACTAATATGCAATAACTAAATAGAATAAATGGTTTGATTTACTATATGAGACAAATATGGGATTCTAACTTCATTAAATACTTCGTTAAAAGTCTTCTTGTTCTTAACCTTAGCATGCAATGGTGATGACACTAACCAGATAACACAAAACTAATAAACGCCAACTTTCGTTGCACGAATAGCATACTACCAGACATCCACAAAAGAGATAGAAGCTGAATAGATACCAGATATGTTGAGACCATATATGTCTATAGAATTTGACAACACAAAGGTTTAATGCGCAAGTTATCTATCCATATTACATAGGGCAAGTAAGATGGTTAAAATTACCTATGAATCATGCATAATAAATACATGAACCTATGCTAGCATGACAAGTTCTAAAACTCTAAATTCATTATCGCTTCATTAAAGATTAACACGCTATCTTATATATTCGTGACGCACATAAGACGAATAAGCACAACCAATACTAGGTTATCATACAGTCATCACACACTAAGATATCGAAACAAGATTAACTATTGAAATCCATAAATAAATCCGCTAGAACCCCACGATAACGATTAGCCTATAATCGGACTCATCATCAATGTGGGTTCCGATGAAAGCATGGTATAATAAACCAAGTACGTGAAACAAGAGTATAGGTTCAACAAATAAGAAAACTAGCATCCAAGATTACAACTTTAAATAAAAAATCACGAGAATAAACTAGATCATCTTCGCCTTGGTTGAATTGTGCTATACGGTCGTCTTATGCCTTCTCCTTAAGCTTCGGTACATCTTGTTATGAAAAACGATCATAAGTTATGTATATATAGCAGACCATGCAGATTAGAAGTCCATTGAATCAAAATCACAAGAGAATCAGGATTCTGAAATTCGACCCGGCGCGGGCGCGCGCTTCACCAGCGCGGGCGCGCTGCACTTATGCAATCCTGGCTCGGCTGTGCGCTACTACAGCGCGGGCACGCCGACTCCCTGGAGAAAAATCCTGAAGTCTTCTTTTCTTGTCGGTTTGAGTTGGCCTTTTCATGAGCAATATTCTTGACATATTCCTAACACCAAATTAGCATCAAAACAATGACAAATCACCTGGATCCCTGGTAAATGCCTGAAATGCAAAACACTATAAAAAGCACATTAAAAACACCAACAACTTGAGTTCAAAACATCAATTCAAATCTTTACGGAGCGTTATAAGATGACATAAATGCCATCCAACAACTGTCAGGTGTAACAGTCAAATATGGGGAGATTGTTGAGCAAGATTGAAGCTGTATGTATAACTCAACAATACTGGTTTGGATAACTCAACATAGGACAAGGACTTTGAAATAATCTATGTTCCACTAGAATCAGTACAGATTGTTTATTTGGCATATACACAAAAGGTTTTATTAGATGTAGCGAAGAAGACGTCAACAGTGATCCCTATGAAGTTCATTAATATGTTCAGGCATCGGAGGAATGAAGTTGGAGTCATTCGAAGCAGTTATCAGAATCAGTTTGAAGACCTCAAGGATTCCTAGTGAAGTTGGTTATATTTGGTAGAAGACTTAACAGTGGTTTGTACGGTATAATACGAATGCCTGAAAGCGGAACTAGTCGTCTGTGAACCAAACTCGTGCACTAGATGTCAGTGATCCGTGAAAGGAAACGGAATATTATTTTTTAAAATACTATTAAGTGGTTTTTATACTCGAGAAGACTGAAAATATTTTGAAGTGCAAAGACCCAGAGATTAGAAGGCTCGGAGATACAAAGGACTACAACCCGAGAATTTACCTGATTTATTTTTAATCAATGAATGACTTTGCATTAAATAAATAAATGAAATTCAACTCATTTATTTATTTAATTTTATATCACAATTGATTTTAAAATAAATAAATTAATATTTTCTTTTTTTATTAAATGAATAAATGAAGTCCAACTCATTTATTTATTTAATTCAACATTAACCTTTAATTTTGGAAAATAAATTTAGGTTTGATTTTTAATTAAATAAATAAATGGAATCAATTTCATATATTTATTTATTTAAATTAATAATCAAATGTTTATTTTTCTTTCTCTCGAAAATTGTCAGCCACATTCGGGTGTTGTTTGCAAAATAAGAAACACAGAAAGAAACACTCGAACTAATTGGTGAACAAAAAGAAAAGAAGATTGTGTTTCACAGAAAATGGCTGGCTCTTAAATCTGTTGATGCTGATTTCCTCATGTGCACGTTGCGCGCATCCCCCTCCCCCTACTTTATTTTCGGCGCGTGACGCACAAACAACTTCTCCTGGCTACGTCTTTTGCTCGAACTAAAAAGAAAAGCACTGTACTGCTTTTTGTTTAGTCGAAAACAAAATAGAAGAAACAAAGAATTAAAAATAAGTCATAGGTTAAATAAAAAGAATGCATCACGGGTTGAGATCTGCTGGGTAAATCATTATGGCCAGTTACAATCAATATTCAAGTCGCAGCTTACAAATTCAAACAGAAAATTAAGTAAATTCCTCCTTGCAAAATAGATCGCAGTTTGTGGTTTTCTAAGTCGCAGGTTATAAAAATATTCTGTACAAAAAATATTCTGGTCACAGGTTCGCTTCAAATGCAGATAGCAACTTGGACTTAAATAATTTATTTGTAAGCTGTCAATTCAAATTGGTTGGTCCTCGTGGTGCCACGTAGTCTTCTTCTCTCTTCAGCCTACAATTCTATATAATCAACAACAACAAATCAGATCTGAAAAATCCTCCATTTTTAAAAAGAGTGAAGCTCTTACAAATTTATATCAGCCCACTTTAAAAGCTTGATTTGACAAGGGGAGGTCATGTCCAATTTGCTCCACACCATTTAAAGCCTTACAAACTTGTAACACTCATTATTTAAAACTCTCTTGATTGTTTTTAATACCTTTTGATAGGAGATTTTGATTTTTAGAGTGATAAAAAAAATTGTAGATTTATAGCTTATTGTTTTGGTTCTTTTTATATTTGTAGCTTCAGATCTTTGTATTTGGAGTTGTAATCAAACCTCCGGGTATTTATACTTTTGAATAAAAAGAATATTTACCCATAATCTCTCTGTGTGTTTATTTCATTTTAATTTTGATATTCCGCTGCAATTAATTTTAGAAAACAAAAAACATACATTCACCCCCTGTATGTACCTTTTGGACCTAACATACACTACTCAACGGAATGCTCAAGCGGTGCTGGAAAGCCAGAGATGAATTATTTCAAGTGCGGAAAGGTGGGCCATACTGCAAGGAATTATAAGGAGCCATTCCAGAAGGCGAATGTGCTTAGGATTACTGGACCACCACCAGTACCAGCAGCCTAGCCACGGGCAAGAACATTTAACATGACTATGAAAGATGCAGTGCAAAATGCGGATGTGGTAGCAGGTATGCTTGTTATAAATTCAGTAGAAGTCAAAGTGTTAATGGATTCTAGAGCTACTAGATCTTTTATTGCAGAAAGTGTTATTGATAGATTAAAGTACATTGCGTACCCTCTTGAACCCAATTTGATTATAGAAGTAGAATGTAATAACCCCCAAAATTTTCAACTTTTTGTAACCCTTGTGAATAATGTTTATGCTGAATGAGAAAACTTTTCATGCCACACTATGTAGGGGTTCTGTTATTGATCTTCTGGGATATTATTAGTACTCTATGTGGTATATAAGTGTATGTAAAGATCGTCAGAATCCAATTTCCTAACACTTGGATTTTTCCCGAAAATCCACTAGATACGGAAAGGATTGAGTATAAGGTAACAGGATAAAAAGGATTTAAATTAAAAGATTATAATAGAGGATCATAAAAAGGAATATAATGTATTGAGAAAGGTTAAGTGAACCTAAGTAATAAGATCCCGGGTATGATCCTTCAAACGATAAACGAGAACGAAAGTTAAGCGAACCGTATAACAGATCAGCGGTCATTAGGCAAATGATTAGGAAGTTAAGCAAAGGGATTAGAGGGAGTGATGTCACCCAACCAATGAGAGGAGGACAAGGAGGGAAAGATGACATCACAACATGACATAGGCATGACATGGGAATGAAGGATGTGTGGTTGAATGAGAACCACACAAATTCAAGGGCAACAAGGTAATTAACTAAATCAAACACAAAAACAAGTCAACCAAGCCAAGCAAAATCATTTTTTCATCAAAATCAAAAAGAAACCAAGGCATTGTTCATCTTTTGCTCTCGACTTTTTAGCTTTTTAAAGGGCAAGAATTTCAAAATCAAGATCCAAGCCTCCTAAATTGGTGAGTTAATTCCCTAATCATCTTCATGCTTAGTTAGGGCTATATCATGAGTTTAAGCCATCAATTCCTTCTCCATCTTCTTCATTTAATCAAAGAAGAAGACTATGAATAGTGTTTTCAAGTTTTTAGCTTGAAATTTTTCTTGTTTTCCTTGAAAATCCAAGAATTCCTAAGACTTCTCAAAGCTTCTTAAGGCTTCCTAGCTCCTCCCACCACTTCAAGGAAGGTATATCATCTCCAAACCCTAGATTCCTATGTATTATAAGATGATTTTGATTAGTAGGGTGATATTGTAGCTTGATGTTGTGATTTAGAGTTTGGGATTTGAAATGGTATTGAATTGGAATGGTAAATGTTGTTGTTTTAATTAAAAGAACTTAAGTATGGTTAAAGTTAAGCTTAGGCATAAGTATGAATGTTAAAATTGAATTGGTTGGGGTTGTTATGATGTGATAAGGATGGATGTTGGTTGTATGTTGGATTTGAGGTTGAATTGGGTTGGTTTTGAATGGTTTAAAATTGGGAAATCGCGTAAACATAGCCGTCGTAACGTCCGATTTTCTTTAGTCTGTTTTTGTGTATAACATTAGGACCCGAGAACCCCCTTCTATATTATGACCATTACCATGTTTAGATAGCTCATGTTACGAGCTTCGTTTTGATATGTAGTTCGTTCGATTCCGATGCACGGTTTAGGAGAAACGACCGTTTCATGTAACGGCATTTCGCGAACGAAACTTTTCCCCTCGCCTTACTTTGAAACATAGGTTAAAGACCAAAAAGGGTTAATTAATGTATGAAACATTTATGGTAAGTGTGTTAGGCAGTTGGTAAGACACTCGCGAAGGAATCGCCTTAAAACTCATAAAGGTTAAAATTATTAAAAATGGTGGAGCCGAGGGTACTCGAGTGACAAGAGAATCAGTAAGCGCAGAATAAGCGTTAGAGTCTAAGTTAGTTAAAGTATAGATTTACAAGTGACTTTGGTTTAATTCCAACTTACTTGTTGTTTATAGGTTACCAGACTCGTCCCGAGCCTTTTATCACCCCAAGTCGCTCAGGCAAGTTTTCTACCCGTTATACTGTTGTTGTGATGTATATGTGTATATGCATTATCTTGCGATAGATGCATATTGGTTATTAGCAAATGTTGCTATATATTGAAGCATGCTGCTATGGTATATATATATGCATGCCTGTTTCGTATTCTTTCCATATATAATTGTTGATAATACCTATGCTAGAGGATAGCGGTAATTTGCATATACCCTTAGTATAGGGACCCAAAGGTGAAAATATTTTCTAAAACCGGGAGTCAAGGATCCCGAGTAGATTTTTGTATATATGGATATAAATATATATATATATATATACTTATATATATATGGTCATAGTTTTCAAAACTATTAATCGAATAAGGTTTATTCGATAACTTTAACTTTATTTTATTATTGAATATTATTTCGAATATTATTCGAAGGCTTATGACTCCTTTATATTAAATGAATATTATTTTGAATATATTCATTCGAAGGCTTATGACTCCTTTATATTAAATGAATATTATTTTGAATATTCATTTGAGGGCTTATGACTCAGTTTATATTATTTAATGAATATTATTTGAATATTCATTTGAGGATCTATGACTCCGATTATTTGCTGAGATATATTCTTTATTTTATTAAAGAATAAGGTGTCAATAATCAAACTTATTTTCGATTATTCAATTAAAGATAGTACTTTCATATAAGTATATCTTTGGTTATTTAATACTCGTTTCAAATATAAGTTTTAATACTTCTACTTCAATTATTTTTATAAAGATTATTCTTTATGGGAATATTATTTAAATAATAATATTCAGACATTTTCTAAATATTCTGGGGACTAATTTACTTCATTAAATCAGCTTTACTCCAAACATTCTTTAAAGTGTTTTCGAGTCTTCAAAATGATTTTTAAAAGTTAGAGCGGATCCCAAAACTCATTTTTATATTTAAGATCTTCCTTTTTAAGGGGATTTAAATACTCGCTCAAAACCTGAGGGATCCGGCTCTGTGGTGTATTTTATATTCGCAACACGGTTGCAGTTTTGGTAAATGAATTGATTACTTACCCAACGTTCGGGAAGTAAGTCCATCTATTGAGTCGGCATAAGCAACATGGGCTCAGTGGGCGTCCATGATAGTGTAAGTGGCTCAGTGGGAGTCCATCAAATGCATAAGTGGCTGAGTGGCAATCCAGCATAAGGTCCTATTACGACCAGGGTGATGACCAGTGGGGAATTCGTCCATCTACTAGTAGAAAAGGTTACTTATTGGTATCTTTTCCTGATCAGCAAGATATCTGGTTTATGCCAAATTCTTTTCCTTTCCAAATTTATTGGATATTGCAATTCTGTTCATACTTTACATGACAGAGGTTTTCAGGAAATTGTATAAAGAAGATGTATATGTGGATATATATATATATCAGAACTTAATGAAGTATATCATGACTTCATTTCCTTTAATAAAATTTCAAAGATTTAATCTATTCAAATCTTGTCTTGTAGTCTCATCTATCTGATGAACTGTTGAAAGCTCATTATACTTTGAACAGTGGTAGTTCAAGCAGCTTTTTAAATGATATAAGTATAGTGAAGTATTTGGTAACTTCATCCCTTGTTTTTACTTATATCTAGTAAGTAATTATCTTACGCATGATAAAAGATTCTAGTAAGTATCCATTTAGATACTTATATTATTGTTATCACTATATATTATCTTGCGAGCTGTAAGGCTCACTCTTGCTTTATTTCTTCATCACACAACAACAGTTAGGAAAGATGGCCAGACTCCAGCAGACCCAGCGCAAGCGCGTGGGAAGCGTCCCGCGTCTTCCCGATGATGTTGTAGCTGCTATAGCTGCAGAGGTAGATCTATTGATAGATCAGGCATTCTATTTTGAGAATCAAATTATGTATAATTATAACTTGTGGCAGATAATGGCAATTAACTGTAAATTTATCAAGTAATCATTTTGGGTTGTAATAACTTTTAAATTGTAGATTCAAAGACTTGTACTTATTTCTATTTCATCTCTGAGACTATAACGGGTTGTGGTGTGTGTTAGTGTGGGGTCACAGCATAAGGTTATTATTATTAATTAAGTGAAGTGATATTGTGGAAAGAAAGACCGTGATGACCCGGATCCTCGACCCCGGATCTGGGGGTGTTACATAAATGGTATCAGAGCTAAGCGTTATAAACCTCAGAGATGATGCGTCGATATAATAACAAACTCACAAAGATAATAAGAACTATTGCCAAGTTCATGGTCGGACTACTTAAAGTAGTGCTGACAGTTAAAACCCTTACGGGAACCCTTATAAGTATCATGATAGTAACTTAGCTCGTTTAATGTGTACGCGCCTGAGATAGAGGACCCTGAGATGTTCGAGCGTGAGCATGATGAGGCATTGCTAGATGTTGAGGATCAGGAGGAGCTTGAGATAGAGGAGGATGAGGAGGACCCCTCAGAGGAGTCAGAGACGTAGGTCATTGCTATTTCAGATGAGGAGGACCCCTCAGAGGAGTGAGAGACAGAGGTTATTGCTATTCCAGATGAGGAGGACCCGGATGAGGTCCCAGTAGCTGAGGAGCGTGTTGGACCTATGGTAGTGTATGCTGGTACCCCTTTACCCACACTTCCGGTGGTAAGAGCCCCTACCCCTCCACCACTATCTTGGATTCCCGATGATGACAGCTCAGAGACCCATACTTCCGAGCCTAGGCAGACCGAAGAGGCACCCTCAGCGGCTCCGGATTCACCACCTCTTGACCCTGCCCACAGGCAGTCTTCGTTAGCTCATGGATATGTTCAGGATGTTCTGAGGACCCGAGTGGCTGTTGCCGAGGGCCGACTGGATGAGGCCAGGAGGGAGTTGGATGCAGAGAGGGCGGGTAGGCGTACCCGAGCTTATGAGCCTAGGGCTTCTATACCCCGATCCTTGAGGAGGGAGCTTACGGGGATAGAGCTCACATCCCGAGCGAGGCTCAGATCGCTCCAGGGGGACAGGCATGGTAGGATCTCCAGGCGGCAGGCCGACTATATCTTCCGTCGTGCGATGGAAAGGGTATGGGAGCTGACTCGCTCCGGTGTATGATTCAGGACTGACGATGGAATAGTCTAGTTGTCTAGTTAGCCGAGGCCTTAGTAAGAGCCAATTTTCCGAGATAGTTGACTTGTATATAGCATCCCTTTTTCTGACTAGACAGATAGACTCTTGTGTATCACTTTTGGGACAGATGACTGTAGCACTGTTGTACTTTTGACCAGATCAAACTATGTATTTCTCGCATTATGTATATATTTGTTTCCTTTGGTTCAGTTCATTAGTGACGGGATCACTGTTTTTATCATTATTATTACTGCACTTCGTATTAGAACTTTCTTAAAATAATAGAATTACGATATACGTTCTCCCCATTATAAGAGCTGTGCAGGGCACAATGTTGTATATGATTGTGACCTAACGTTGGATTTCCCAATATTTTTTTTATTATTATCAGAATCATGCCGCCAAGAAAGATTGGAACTAGGGCGAACCCTGGATCTGAGGACCAGGGAAGCCATAACCAGGATGATAGGAACCAGGAACACAGTGAAGAGGAAGATGAGGATTATGTGGAACAGGATGACTCCCTGTATGAAGAGGAAGAAGAAACCTATGATGTTGAGGGATTTGAGATAGAGGCTGAAGAAGGAGAAACTGAGGTTGAGCAACCAGTACCAAACCCAGGCATGGATCCCATGGGCCAGTTCATGCAACTCCTAAGGCAGAATTTGGAACGTCAACCCAACCCACCCCCTCAAGGAAATAACAATGTTGTGGCAAACTCTTTCAGGGCTTTTAAGTCCCTTAAGCCCCCTGAGTTCCACGGATCAGCCGACCCAGTTGAGGCAAGGGCATGGTTAAAGGAAATGGAGAAATCTTTTGAGATTTTGAGTACCGATGAGGCACAGAAGACTATATTTGCTACCTACCTTCTGAAAGGAGAAGCTAACTACTGATGGGAGGCCAAGAAAAACATGGAGACAGATGCTATTATAACCTGGGAGAGATTTAGTCAGCTGTTTCTGGGAAAGTATTTCCCGAGGTTTATGGAAAACCAGATGGAGCTCAAGTTCTTGGAGCTAAAGCAGAATAACTTGTCTGTAGCAGAGTACGAAGCGAAATTTACTGAGTTATCAAGGTTTGTGCCGGAGTTTGTGAGCACCGAGGAAAAGAAAGCTAGGAGGTTTCAGCAGGGACTGAAACCGTGGATTCAGAATAGGGTGGCAATCCTTGAGCTTACGGACTATGCCACTCTGGTGCAAAAGGCAACGATTGTAGAAGTCGGAAGTGAACAGATGCAGAAGGAAAGAGAGAAGAAAGGAATAAAGAGGAAAAGTATGAGCATGGGTGGAGGTTCCGCAGGAAGAAGCTTCCCAACTAGATTTAATCGAGGAGCAGTGTCCCTACCAGGAAGGAACACTGGGTTTAAGCGGCCAATGAGTGTGAGCGTGAGCCAGGGCGGCCAGAAGTCAAGAATGTCCTATCCCAACCAGTCTCGACCCCCATTTCCAGCCTGTAACATATGTGGAAGGAATCACACTAGGGAGCGTAAAGGAAAGCCAGTAACCTGCTTTAAGTGCGGTCGGAAGGCCACTATTCAACTAAGTGCCCATCATCAACCCCTGCCGTTATTCCAACCACCACTTGTCATCAGTGTGGACGCCCGGGTCATTGGAAGATGGAATGCCCAATGAACAAACCAGCAGCTTCGGGAGCAAGCAGGGCTGCTTCTAATAAGCCACCTACTGCGAGGACTTTCAACATGACAGTCCAGGATGCTATGAAAGATTCAGATGTGATAGCAGGTACCCTTTCTCTAAATTCAGTCAGTGCAAACGTTTTATTTGATTCGGGAGCAACTAAATCTTTTATATCAAAGGACTTTGCGCGTAGGTTAAGACTTAAGGTTGAACCCTTGACAGAACCCTTGCAAGTAGAAATAGCCAATCATGAAATTATTCCTGTTAACCAGATTCACCCCGCCTGTGAGATAGGCATAGGGGAGCAATCTTTTAGTGTTGATCTGATTCCTTTTAAATTAGGGGAGTTTGATGTAATTTTGGGAATGGACTGGCTGTCTAGCAATGATGCTCAGATAGACTGTAAAGGGAAGAAAGTTAAGCTAAATGTCCCAGGGAAGAAAGAAGTTATATTTAGAGGAAAGAGGCAGACGCAGAAATTTTTGACCATGACCCAGGCTAAAAGGATGCTACGAAAAGGAAATGAGGCCTACCTAGCCTATGTGGTGGACACGCAGAAGGAGGTGCCCAACTTACAAGATATTCCAGTAGTCAACGAATTTGAAGATGTATTCCCACAAGACCTTCCGGGATTACCACCCGATAGAGTGATTGAATTTGCTATTGAGTTGGCCCCAGGGACGGCGCCAGTTTTAAAAGCACCTTACCGGTTAGCCCCGTTAGAAATGAAGGAATTAGCTATCCAATTGCAGGAACTCTTGGATAAGGGTATGATAAGACCCAGTGTGTCTCCATAGGGAGCACCAGTTTTATTTGTTAAGAAGAAAGATGGGAGCATGAGGCTGTGCATAGACTATCGAGAGTTGAATAAGCTAACCATAAAGAATAGGTATCCATTACCTAGAATAGATGATCTGTTCGACCAGCTAAAGGATGCTGTTTATTTTTCCAAGATCAACCTGAGAACTGGATACCACCAACTAAAGATTAAACCCGAAGATATTTCCAAGACAGCGTTCCGTACCAGGTATGGGCATTATGAGTTCTTGGTAATGTCCTTTGGATTAACCAACGCCCCAGCGGCTTTCATGGATTTAATAAATAGAGTATTTAAGAAGTACTTGGACAAATGTGTGATAGTTTTTATCGATGATATTTTGATCTACTCAAGGACTGAGACAGAACATGCAGAGCATTTGAGGATAGCTCTAGGAATACTCAGAGAGGAGCAGTTATATGCCAAATTCTCGAAGTGTGAATTCTGGCGGAATGAAGTACAGTTTTTAGGACATGTGATCAATAAAGAAGGAGTATTGGTCGACCCCTCCAAGATAGAGGCGGTCTCAAATTGGGAAAGGCCAACCACACCCACAGAGGTAAGGAGTTTTATAGGATTGGCCGGCTACTATCGTAGATTTGTACAGGACTTTGCGAAGATCGCAGCCCCTTTGACACGACTTACTCGTAAGACAGAGAAGTTTGAATGGACGGAGAAATGCGAGAACAGTTTTCAGGAATTAAAGAAAAGGTTGATAACGGCTCCGGTATTGGCATTGCCGGACGGAAAAGGAGATTTTGTGATATATAGTGACGCGTCGCACAAAGGATTAGGATGTGTGCTTATGCAGCACGGTAAAGTGATTGCGTATGCATCGAGGCAATTGAAGGAATACGAGGTTAGATATCCTACTCATGACCTTGAGCTCGCGGCAATAGTATTTGCCTTAAAAATTTGGAGGCACTACTTGTATGGAGAGAAGTGCGAGATTTTCACAGACCATAAGAGCCTCAAGTACATATTTACGCAGAAAGAGCTCAACATGCGCCAGAGGAGATGGTTAGAACTAATCAAGGACTATGATTGTGAGATTCTCTATCATCCAGGGAAAGCCAATGTGGTGGCTGATGCCCTTAGTAGAAAGGAAAGACTCAGAATGATAACGACTTCGGAAGAATTGATAAGGGATTTTGAGAAAATGGAAATAGAAGTAAAGGTAACCGGAACCGGAACTGAAAAGCTTTTTGAGATCTCAATGCAGCCCGAGTTATTGGAAAAGATCAGATTGTGCCACGAGAAAATAATGAATGAAGGCAGAGAGTCGATGACTGGAGAGGAGATCCATACTGAGAAAGATGATAAAGGGATAATGAGATACTCCTACCGGATTTGGGTTCCGAATGTTCAAGAGCTTAAAGATGAGATACTGGATGAAAGCCATAGTTCAAGGTATTCCATTCACCCGGGAAGTACCAAGATGTATAGGGATTTGAAGGAATATTACTGGTGGCCCAACATGAAGAGGGACGTAGCAGAATGGGTAAGCAAATGTTTGACTTGCCAAAGGGTAAAGGCAGAGCACCAGAGACCCAGTGGACTCATACGACCCCTGGAGATTCCCGAATGGAAATGGGAACAGATAGCGATGGATTTTGTTGTAGGATTGCCAAGGACGAAAGCCAATCACGACGCCATTTGGGTAATTATAGACCGACTGACAAAGTCAGCTCATTTCATTCCTATCAATGAGAGATACACAGTCGATAGACTGGTGAACATTTACCTTAAAGAAATAGTAACGCGACATGGAGTCCCAGCGTCCATTGTCTCAGACCGAGACCCCAGGTTCAACTCCAGATTTTGGAGGAGCTTTCAGGAATGCGCGGGGACCAAGTTAAATATGAGTACCGCGTACCATCCCCAGACGGATGGGCAGAGTGAAAGGACCATCCAGACACTAGAGGATATGTTGAGAGTCTGTGCAATAGACTTTAAAGGGAGTTGGGATGATCACTTGTCGTTGATCGAGTTTTCTTATAACAATAGCTTTCATGCTAGCATCGGAATGCCGCCTTATGAGGCCCTGTACGGAAGAAGGTGTCGATCTCCCTTATACTGGGATGAAGTAGGAGAGCGGAAGATGCTCGGACCCGAAGTGGTCCAAAGGACCAAAGATATAGTGGATCTTATCAGAGGGCGACTTGTAGCAGCCCAAGACAGACAGAAGAAATATGCAGACCTAGCCCGAAAGGACAAGGAATATGAAGTAGGGGACTTAGTACTGCTAAAGGTATCCCCTTGGAAGGGATTAATGAGGTTCGGAAGGAAAGGAAAACTAAGCCCAAGATACATTGGACCTTTTGAGATATTAAGACGGATTGGAAAGTTAGCTTACGAGCTAGCCTTACCCCCTAATTTGCAACAAGTTCATAATGTGTTCCATGTGTCAATGCTAAGGAAGTATCATCGGGATGCCAGACATATAGTGGAGTACGAGCAGGTGGATATGCAGCCAGATCTAACTTACGTGGAGAAGCCAGTAAGGATTATAGATAAGAAGGAGCAGGTGCTTCGGAACAAAGTGATCAAGCTAGTCAGAGTACTATGGCAGAATCATAATGTGGAAGAATCAACTTGGGAACTAGAGAGCGCAATGCTAGAAAAGTACCCCCATTTGTTTTCTGTTTGATTCCGGGACGGAATCCTTTTAAGGAGGGGAGACTGTAATAACCCCCAAAATTTTCAACTTTTTGTAACCCTTGTGAATAGTATTTTTGCTGAATGAGAAAACTTTTCATGCCACACTATGTAGGGGTTCTGTTATTGATCTTCTGGGATATTATTAGTACTCTATGTGGTATATAAGTGTATATAAAGATCGTTAGAATCCAATTTCCGAACACTTGGATTTTTCCCGAAAATCCACTAGATACGGAAAGGATTGAGTATAAGGTAACAGGATAAAAAGGATTTAAATTAAAGGATTATAATAGAGGATCATAAAAAGAAATATAATGTATTGAGAAAGGTTAAGGGAACCTAAGTAATAAGATCCCGGGTATGATCCTTCAAACGATAAACGAGAACGAAAGTTAAGCGAACCGTATAACAGATCAGCGGTCATTAAGCAAATGATTAGGAAGTTAAGCAAAGGGATTAGAGGGAGTGATGTCACCCAACCAATGAGAGGAGGACAAGGAGGGAAAGATGACATCACAACATGACATAGGCATGACATGGGAAGGAAGGAGGTGTGGTTGAATGAGAACCACACAAATTCAAGGGCAACAAGGTAATTAACTAAATCAAACACAAAAACAAGTCAACCAAGCCAAGCAAAATCATTTTTTCATCAAAATCAAAAAGAAACCAAGGCATTGTTCATCTTTTGCTCTCGGCTTTTTAGCTTTTTAAAGGGCAAGAATTTCAAAATAAGATCCAAGCCTCCTAAATTGGTGAGTTAATTCCCTAATCATCTTCATGCTTAGTTAGGGCTATATCATGAGTTTAAGCCATCAATTCCTTCTCCATCTTCTTCATTTAATCAAAGAAGAAGACTATGAATAGTGTTTTCAAGTTTTTAACTTGAAATTTTTCTTGTTTTCCTTGAAAATCCAAGCATTGCTAAGACTTCTCAAAGCTTCTTAAGGCTTCCTAGCTCCTCCCACCACTTCAAGGAAGGTATATCATCTCCAAACCCTAGATTCCTATGTATTATAAGATGATTTTGATTAGTAGGGTGATATTGTAGCTTGATGTTGTGATTTAGAGTTTGGGATTTGAAATGGTATTGAATTGGAATGGTAAATATTGTTGTTTTGATTAAAAGAACTTAAGTATGGTTAAAGTTAAGCTTAGGCATAAGTATGAATGTTAAAATTGAATTGGTTGGGGTTGTTATGATGTGATAAGGATGGATGTTGGTTGTATGTTGGATTTGAGTTTGAATTGGGTTGGTTTTGAATGGTTTAAAATTGGGAAATCGCGTAAACATAGCCGTCGTAACGTCCGATTTTCTTTAGACTGTTTTTGTGCATAACATTAGGACCGGAGAACCCCCTGCTAGATTAT
Source organism: Apium graveolens (assembly GCF_009905375.1). Lineage (NCBI taxonomy): Eukaryota > Viridiplantae > Streptophyta > Magnoliopsida > Apiales > Apiaceae > Apium > Apium graveolens. The sequence continues at coordinate 3,696,071 of NC_133656.1, read as the reverse complement.
TACCATTGCCATTTTTAGATAGATCATGTTACGAGCTTCGTTTTGATATGTAGTTCGTTCGATTCCGATGCACGGTTTAGGAGAAACGACCGTTTCATGTAACGGCGTTTCGCGAACGAAACTTTTCCCCTCGCCTTACTTTGAAACATAGGTTAAAGACCAAAAAGGGTTAATTAATGTATGAAACATTTATGGTAAGTGTGTTAGGCAGTTGGTAAGACACTCGCGAAGGAATCGCCTTAAAACTCGTAAAGGTTAAAATTATTAAAAATGGTGGAGCCGAGGGTACTCGAGTGACTTAAGAGAATCAGTAAGCGCAGAATAAGCGTTAGAGTCTAAGTTAGTTAAAGTATAGATTTACAAGTGACTTTGGTTTAATTCCAACTTACTTGTTATTTATAGGTTACCAGACTCGTCTCGAGCCTTTTATCACCCCAAGTCGCTCAGGCAAGTTTTCTACCCGTTATACTGTTGTTGTGATGTATATGTGTATATGCATTATCTTGCGATAGATGCATGTTGGTTATTAGCAAATGTTGTTATATATTGAAGCATGCTGCTATGGTATATATATATATGCATGCCTGTTTCGTATTCTTTCCATATATAATTGTTAATAATACCTATGCTAGAGGATAGCCGTAATTTGCATATACCCTTAGTATAGGGACCCAAAGGTGAAAATATTTTCTAAAACCGGGAGTCAAGGATCCCGAGTAGATTTTTGTATATATGGATATAAATATATATATATATATATATATACTTATATATATATGGTCATAGTTTTCAAAACTATTAATCGAATAAGGTTTATTCGATAACTTTAACTTTATTTTATTATTGAATATTATTTCGAATATTATTCGAAGGCTTATGACTCCTTTATATTAAATGAATATTATTTTGAATATATTCATTCGAAGGCTTATGACTCCTTTATATTAAATGAATATTATTTGAATATTCATTCGAGGGCTTATGACTCAGTTTATATTATTTAATGAATATTATTTGAATATTCATTTGAGGATCTATGACTCCGATTATTTGCTGAGATATATTCTTTATTTTATTAAAGAATAAGGTGTCAATAATCAAACTTATTTTCGATTATTCAATTAAAGATAGTACTTTCATATAAGTATATCTTTGGTTATTTAATACTCGTTTCAAGTATAAGTTTTAATACTTCTACTTCAATTATTTTTATAAAGATTATTCTTTATGGGAATATTATTTAAATAATAATATTCAGACATTTTCTAAATATTCTGGGGACTGATTTACTTCATTAAATCAGCTTTACTCCAAACACTCTTTAAAGTGTTTTCGAGTCTTCAAAATGATTTTTAAAAGTTAGAGCGGATCCCAAAACTCATTTTTATATTTAAGATCTTCCTTTTTAAGGGGATTTAAATACTCGCTCAAAACCTGAGGGATCCGGCTCTGTGGTGTATTTTATATTCGCAACACGGTTGCAGTTTTGGTAAATGAATTGATTACTTACCCAACGTTCGGGAAGTAAGTCCATCTATTGAGTCGGCATAAGCAACATGGGCTCAGTGGGCGTCCATGATAGTGTAAGTGGCTCAGTGGGAGTCCATCAAATGCATAAGTGGCTGAGTGGCAGTCCAGCATAAGGTCCTATTACGACCAGGGTGATGACCAGTGGGGAATTCGTCCATCTACTAGTAGAAAAGGTTACTTATTGGTATCTTTGCCTGATCAGCAAGATATCTGGTTTATGCCAAATTCTTTTCCTTTCCAAATTTATTCGATATTGCAATTCTGTTCATACTTTACATGACAGAGGTTTTCAGGAAATTGTATAAAGAAGATGTATATGTGGATATATATATATATATATATATCAGAACTTAATGAAGTATATCATGACTTCATTTCCTTTAATAAAATTTCAAAGATTTAATCTATTCAAATCTTGTCTTGTAGTCTCATCTATCTGATGAACTGTTGAAAGCTCATTATACTTTGAACAGTGGTAGTTCAAGCAGCTTTTTAAATGATATAAGTATAGTGAAGTATTTGGTAACTTCATCCCTTGTTTTTACTTATATCTAGTAAGTAATTATCTTACGCATGATAAAAGATTCTAGTAAGTATCCATTTAGATACTTATATTATTGTTATCACTATATATTATCTTGCGAGCTGTAAGGCTCACTCTTGCTTTATTTCTTCATCACACAACAACAGTTAGGAAAGATGGCCAGACTCCAGCAGACCCAGTGCAAGCGCGTGGGAAGCGTCCCGCGTCTTCCCGATGATGTTGTAGCTGCTATAGCTGGAGAGGTAGATCTATTGGTAGATCAGGCATTCTATTTTGAGAATCAAATTATGTATAATTATAACTTGTGGCAGATAATGGCAATTAACTGTAAATTTATCAAGTAATCATTTTGGGTTGTAATAACTTTTAAATTGTGGATTCAAAGACTTGTACTTATTTCTATTTCATCTCTGAGACTATAACGGGTTGTGGTGTGTGTTAATGTGGGGTCACAGCATAAGGTTATTATTATTAATTAAGTGAAGTGATATTGTGGAAAGAAAGACCGTGACGACCCGGATCCCCGACCCCGGATCTGGGGGTGTTACAGAAATGGTATCAGAGCTAAGCGTTATAAACCTCAGAGATGATGCGTCGATATAATAACAAACTCACAAAGATAATAAGAACTCTTGCCAAGTTCATGGTCGGACTACTTAAAGTAGTGCTGACAGTTAAAACCCTTACGGGAACCCTTATAAGTATCATGATAGTAACTTAGCTCGTTTAATGTGTAGGCGCCTGAGATAGAGGACCCTGAGATGTTCGAGCGTGAGCATGATGAGGCATTGCTAGATGTTGAGGATCAGGAGGAGCCTGAGATGGAGGAGGATGAGGAGGACCCTCAGAGGAGTCAGAGACGGAGGTCATTGCTATTTCAGATGAGGAGGACCCCTCAGAGGAGTGAGAGACAGAGGTTATTGCTATTCCAGATGAGGAGGACCCGGATGAGGTCCCAGTAGCTGAGGAGCGTGTTGGACCTATGGTAGTGTATGCTGGTACCCCTTTACCCACACTTCCGGTGGTAAGAGCCCCTACCCCTCCACCACTATCTTGGATTCCCGATGATGACAGCTCAGAGACCCATACTTCCGAGCCTAGGCAGACCGAAGAGGCACCCTCAGCGGCTCCGGATTCACCACCTCTTGACCCTGCCCACAGGCAGTCTTCGTTAGCACATGGATATGTTCAGGATGTTCTGAGGACCCGAGTGGCTGTTGCCGAGGGCTGACTGGATGAGGCCAGGAGGGAGTTGGATGCAGAGAGGGTGGGTAGGCGTACCTGAGCTTATGAGACTAGGGCTTCTATACCCCGATCCTTGAGGAGGGAGCTTACAGGGATAGAGCTCACATCCCGAGCGAGGTTCAGATCGCTCCAGGGGGACAGGCATGGTAGGATCTCCAGGCGGCAGGCTGACTATATCTTCCGTCGTACGATGGAAAGGGTATGGGAACTGACCCGCTCCGGTGTATGATTCAGGACTGACGATGGAATAGTCTAGTTGTCTAGTTAGCCGAGGCCTTAGTAAGAGCAAATTTTCTGGGATAGTTGACTTGTATATAGCATCCCTTTTTCTGACTAGAGAGATAGACTCTTGTGTATCACTTTTGGGACAGATGACTGTAGTACTGTTGTACTTTTGACCAGATCAAACTATGTATTTCTCGTATTATGTATATATTTGTTTGCTTTGGTTCAGTTCATTAGTGACGGGATCACTGTTTTTATCATTATTATTACTGCACTTCGTATTAGAACTTTCTTAAAATAATAGAATTGCGATATACGTTCTCCCCATTATACGAGCTGTACAGGGCACAATGTTGTCTATGATTGTGACCTAACGGGTGGGATTTCCCAATATGTTTTTTATTATTATCAGAATCATGCCGCCCAAGAAAGATTGGAACTAGGGCGAACCCTGGATCTGAGGACCAGGGAAAGCCATAACCAGGATGCTAGGAACCAGGAACACAGTGAAGAGGAAGATGAGGATTATGTGGAACAGGATGACTCCCTGTATGAGAAGGAAGAGGAAACATATGATGTGAGGGATTTAGATAGAGGCTGAAGAAGGAGAAACTGAGGTTGAGCAACCAGTACCAAACCCAGGCATGGATCCCA